>NC_084616.1:3333656-3543656 GCF_033978795.1 Nerophis ophidion
ATACTCTTCCATATCAGTAGGTGGCAGCAAGTAGCTAAATGCTTTGTAGATGTTTTGGTTTGTCATGATAACAATAGTGCTTAAAATAAAAATAAACAAAAGGCGAGTGCCGCTAAGAAAAGGCATTGAAGTTTAGGGAAGGCTATGCAGAATGAAACTAAAACTGAACTGGCTGCAATGTAAAGAAAAACAGAATGCTGGACGACAGCAAAGACTTACTGTGGAGCAAAGATGGCGTCCACAAAGTACATCCCAACATGACATGACAATCAACAATGTCCCTGCAAAGAAAGATAGCGACAACTTAAATAGCCTTGATTGCTAAAACAAAGCAGGTGCAGGGAATATCGCTCAAAGGAAGACAATAAACTGCTTCTTTTATCCCTTTTTATGATAGAACATGCTTAATTTAGGCCATAAATACATAAAATTTGGTTTAAAAATATCAGCAAACTTCCAAGCACAATGTGGCGAGGGACGACTGTAAAACAATAGACAATAAACTATGGATACAAATGAATTATTTGTCTTCAGCAGAGTCGTTGAAAGCCAAAGGTCTGAAGCTAAAGTGCAACTTCTGTGACAAAATCTTCTCCAAGAACTTTGACCTCCAGCAGCACATTAGGAGGTGAAGTATCCATCATGAAATACAATTATTTCATGATGAAATGAGTTGTTTTGCTCTCTTAAAGTCACCACTTCCTGCTGTTTGTGCATGTGTTTGCAGTCACACTGGAGAGAAACCATTTCAGTGCATCGTGTGCGGTCGAGCCTTTGCCCAAAAGTCCAACGTGAAGAAGCACATGCAGACACACAAGGTCCTCCAACACAACACAATTCTAAATGATCTGTGTTCTAGCCATCCATTTTCTTTACTCGTATCAAACAACACACGGGTGAAACTCAAAATAATTAGAATATCGTGCAAAGGTTCGTTTATTCAACTGCATAATGAAGAGGGCCGCAATTTCAAGAGCCCAAGGGCTCAGGGGCCGGACATTCAAATGTGGATGTTTCATGAGAAAGTGCCTCTCCAGGTTATATTCCTTTGAGACTTTGTTTACTTAATTGCAAAGTAAACACATCGGCTTTCACACTGCGCTGTCAATAACTCCATTATTCTGCCCTCGCTACTCAAGTCCAGCGTGTGCAGCTCGACAGATAGTTAACCGCATGAAGAAACAGAAGCTCAGTAAGTTTTGTTGAGGATTGAGGTTTCTTCTTTTCATTTTGCTTCCTTAGTTTTATTTCGTTAAACTTCTTCATTTACTTAGGTTACACTTTGAAAATATAAATATAAAATAAACATCACTATAGTGTAGTGAAGTGAATTATATTTATATAGCGCTTTTTCTCAAGTGACTCAAAGCGCTTTACATAGTGAAACCCAATATCTAAGTTACATTTAAACCAGTGTGGGTGGCACTGGGAGCAGGTGGGTCAAGTGTCTTGCCCAAGGACACAATGGCAGTAACTAGGATGGCACAAGCGGGAATCGAACCTGCAACCCTCAAGTTGCTGGCATAGCCACTCTACCAACCGAGCTATGCCGCCCCCACATCCATTGTAACATCCATTGTATATTTTACATCAATCAAATAGAAGGTTTAGTGTTAGTACATTAACACAATAAACTACTACATATTGAAACATCCACAGCAAACATTGCACACAATGAATGGGGCTCATCACAATTAAACCTAAAATGTAGCGTTATCGCCCTATACTGGTCATATTTATTGCTAGATTTGTTAAACGAACTTTGATCGCCAGAGAATTACTCGGCCAAAAAAACAACATGAGCACAGAACATTCCTACTTTGTTGTCCAGGAGCTGTTAAAAGTCTGATTTTTGTGATTTCTTTAGATTTATTTCAGGGTTATAAGTGCTGTTTTGGATTTGAAGGGAGTAGTCTCCTTCTACTAACCCCCCTACTGCTTCTTTGCGTCATATGCTTCGCTCTTGCCCCCTGCAGGGTGGCGGGGGTACTGCATGCACGAGAAACCCTACTTTTGATGCTTTCATGGAGCCTCTTAGGGTGGTGTTCGCCAAATAAAAAGTTTTGGCAGGCCGCCAGTTGAATACGGCCGGTTTACACCAACAATAACTTATGATACAGGCTCGTAACATGCAAGTTAAGGCATTTTGAGACTTCTTTTGATGATTACAGTTTATGAAAACCTTGAATTGAAAATTTCAGAATATTTGTTTTTTTTTTAATTGTAAACCATGATCATCAAAGTGATGTATACAGTACATACAGTGGTGGTCAAAAGTCTACATACACTTGTAAAGAACATAATGTCATGGCTGTCTTCAGTTTCCAATCATATCTACAACTCTTTTTGTTTCATCTGACATCACATGGACAAATATAAGACCTTCTGGAGGAAATTTCTGTTGTTAGAAGAAGCAAAAATGGAGCTGATTGGTCGCAATACCCAGAAATATGTTTGGAGGAGAAAAGGTGAGGCCTTTAATCCCAGGAACAGCATGCCTACTGTCAAGCATGGTGGTGGTAGTATTATGCTCTGGGCCTGTTTTGCTGCCAATGGAACTGCTGCTTTAAATTTGACAATGAAAAAGGAGGATTAGCACCAAATTGTTCAGGACAAGCTAAAATCATCAGGGTTGGGTCTCGGGTGCAGTTGGGTGTTCCAACAGGACAATGACCCCAAACACACCTCAGAAGTGGTAAAGGAATGGCTAAATCAGGCTAGAATGAAGGTTTTAGAATAGCCTTCCCAAAGTCCTGACTTAAAGGTGTGGACAATGCTGAAGAAACAAGTCCATGTCAGAAAAGCAACACATTTAGCTGAACTGCACCAATTTTGTGGTGAAAAATGCAAGCAGAAGCTTATAAGCAAATACCCTCGGGCTGATTGTTTTAGCTTGTCCTGAGGAATTTGGAGCTAATCCTCCTTTTTCATTGTCCCATTTAAAGCAGCAGTTCCATTGGCAGCAAAACAGGCCCAGAGCATAATACTACCACCACCATGCTTGACGGTAGGCGTGGTGTTCCTGGGATTAAAGGCCTCACCTTTTCTCCTCCAAACATATTGTGGCCAAACAGCTCCATTTTTGTTTTATCTGACATCACATGGACTAAGATAAGACCTTCTGGAGGAAATTTCTGTTTTCAGACGAAGCAAAAATGGAGCTGATTGGTCGCAATACCCAGCAATATGTTTGGAGGAGAAAAGGTGAGGCCTTTAATCCCAGGAACAGCATGCCTGCCGTCAAGCATGGTGGTGGTAGTATTATGCTCTGGGCCTGTTTTGCTGCCAATGGAATTGCTGCTTTAAATGGGACAATGAAAAGGGAGAATTAGCTCCAAATTGTTCAGGACAAGCTAAAATCATCAGGGTTGGGTCTCGGGTGCAGTTGGGTGTTCCAACAGGACCATGACCCCAAACACACCTCAAAAGTGGTAAAGGAATGGCTAAATCAGGCTAGAATGAAGGTTTTAGAATAGCCTTCCCAAAGTCCTGACTGAAACGTGTGGACAATGCTGAAGAAACAAGTCCATGTCGGAAAACCCAAACATTTAGCTGAACTGCAGCAATATTGTCAAGAGGAGTGGTGAAAAATGTAAGCAGAAGCTTGTGGATGGCTACCAAAAGTGTCTTATTGCCGTGAAACTTGCCAAGGGACATGTAAACAAATATGAACATTGCTAGATAGAAGACAATATAAACCAACCCTTCCTTCTCTCCCTCCCTCGCTAGCTCAGGAAAATCACAATTCCAGCAGCATTGATAGTAAACAATGGGGTTATGTGTTATTGTCGCAGCCGAGTGTGAAGCGACCGGAATGAGAATCAGCACCTCCAAGGTTCTCGCCCGGAAAAGGGTGGAGTGCCATCTCCGGGTTGGGGAGGAGACCCTGCCCCAAGTGGAGGAGTTCAAGTACCTCGGAGTCTTGTTCACGAGTGATGGTGAGATGGACAGGCGGATCGGTGCGGCGTCTTCAGTAATGCGGACGTTGTACCGATCCGTTGTGGTGAAGAAGGAGCTGAGCCGGAAGGCAAAGCTCTCAATTTACCGGTCGATCTACGTTCCCATCCTCACCTATGGTCATGAGCTTTGAGTCATGACCGAAAGGACAAGATCACGGGTACAAGCGGCCCAAATGAGTTTGGGTCTCTCCCTTAGAGATAGGGTGAGAAGCTCTGTCATCCGGGAGGAAATCAAAGTAAAGCCGCTGCTCCTTCACATCGAGAGGAGCCAGATGAGGTGGTTCGGGCATCTGGTCAGGATGCCACCCGAACGCCTCCCTAGGGAGGTGTTTAGGGCACGTCCAACCGGTAGGAGGCCACGGGGAAGACCCAGGACACGTTGGGAAGACTATGTCTCCCGGCTGGCCTGGGAACGCCTCGGGATCCCCCGGGAAGAGCTAGACGAAGTGGCTGGGGAGAGGGAAGTCTGGGTTTCCCTGCTTGGGCTGCTGCCCCCGCGACCCAACCTCGGATAAGCGGAAGAAGATGGATGGATGGATGTGTTATTGTTTTGCATCGCCTGTCATCCTAGTCCCCCCCTTCCCCCCAGTTGTGTATGTATGCTGTATGTATATTTTTGACCCAGCACATTTTCAGTAGAGCCATAATAAATTCATAAAAGAAGCAAACTTCATGCATGTTTTTTTTGTGAGCAACAAGTATGTGCTCCAATCACTACATCGCAAGAAAATAATTGGACGCTCAAGACAGCCATGACATGATGTTCTTTACAAGTGTATGTACACTTTTCACCACCACTGTATACATTGAAAAAAAAAAAGCATGACATATTCTAGGGCAGCACGGTGGAAGAGGGGTTAGTGCGTCTGCCTCACAATACGAAGGTCCTGCAGTCCTGGGTTCAAATCCAGGCTCGGGATCTTTCTGTGTGGAGTTTGCATGTTCTCCCCGTGAATGCGTGGGTTCCCTCCGGGTACTCCGGCTTCCTCCCACCTCCAAAGACATGCACCTGGGGATAGGCCCCTCCCACCTCCAAAGACATGCACCTGGGGATAGGCCCCAAACACCTCCAAAGACATGCACCTGGGGATAGGCCCCTCCCACCTCCAAAGACATGCACCTGGGTATAGGCCCCTCCCACTTCCAAAGACATGCACCTGGGTATAGGCCCCTCCCACCTCCAAAGACATGCACCTGGGGATAGGCCCCTCCCACCTCCAAAGACATGCACCTGGGGATAGGCCCCTCCCACCTCCAAAGACATGCACCTGGGGATAGGCCCCTCCCACCTCCAAAGACATGCACCTGAGGATAGGCCCCTCCCACCTCCAAAGACATGCACTTGGGGATAGGCCCCTCCCACCTCCAAAGACATGCACCTGAGGATAGGCCCCTCCCACCTCCAAAGACATGCACTTGGGGATAGGCCCCTCCCACCTCCAAAGACATGCACCTGGGGATAGGCCCCTCCCACTTCCAAAGACATGCACCTGGGGATAGGTTGCTTGGCAACACTAAATGGTCCCTAGTGTGTGAATGTGAGTGTGAATGTTGTCTGTCTATCTGTGTTGGCCCTGTGATGAGGTGGCGACTTGTCCAGGGTACACCCTGCCTTCCGCCCGATTGTAGCTGAGATAGGCGCCAGCGCCCCCCACGACCCCAAAAGGGAATAAGTGGTAGAAAATGGATGGATGGATGGATGACATATTCTGTTCTGTGTGTAACGAGTGTATATCACATATCAGTTTCACATTTGAACTGCAAAATGAAAGGACCTTTACACCATATTCTCATTTTTTGGGGAGTTTCACCTGTAATCCGAGTCCAACTTCTGTACAAAATGATAGCAGCTGTCTCTGGATATAAAAAGGTGTGGCCTAGGGGCGTGGCCAGCACGGTGAAGGTGGTGTCCAGCAGTGAGGAGGAAGCCAAGCAGCATGAGGCGGGGGAGGGAGACCACACAACACTGACAGGTGGGTTCTACTTTCTGACTTGTCCTTCTTTTTAAACCTTGTGTTATAGAGACGGACAGATAGTACTTTATTGATGTCTTCAGGAGAGTTAAATTATAATTCCTGAGGGAATTCTCCTGAAGGAATCAATAAAGTACTATCTGTCTAATGTTCATATTGTTGTTACTCAGCCAGTGTTTGTGGGTCTGATGGACCCCTTGCATTTTGTGGCTTTTAATGCCTCACAATCAAACACTTTTATGTTCAAATACTGAACCGATGTTTACCTTATCCCAATAAACATCTGTTCGGTATTTGAACATAAAAGTGTTTGAATGTGAGGCATTAAAAGCTACAAAATGCAAGGGGTCCATCAGACCCACAAAGGCTGGCTGAGTAACAACAATATGAACGTTGCACAGAAAATTTCTCTGCCAGTTTCTGCATCCCCACAGGGATTCTTCTTTTGTGTTCCTGCACCTGCGGTTCCCACACAAGGTTGCAACATTGTTTGTCAACACTGTCTGCTCTCATTTTCTCGCACATTTGACCCTCTGATGTTCTGTGTACCTACACTCTGTCCTCCTCCTGTCTAGGCCTGCTGTGTGTGTGTGTGTGTGTGTGTGTGTGTGTGTGTGTGTGTGTGTGTGTGTGTGTGTGTGTGTGTGTGTGTGTGTGTGTGTGTGGTTGCAACATTGCTTGTCAACACTGTCTGCTCTCATTTTCTCGCACATTTGACCCTCTGATGTTCTGTGTACCTAAACTCTGTTCTCCTCCTGTCTAGGCCTGCGGTGTGTGTGTGTGTGGTTGCAACATTGTTTGTCAACACTGTCTGCTCTCATTTTCTCGCACATTTGACCCTCTGATGTTCTGTGTACCTACACTCTGTCTTCCTCCTGTCTAAGCCTGCTGTGTGTACAACATTGTTTGTCAACACTGTCTGCTCTCATTTTCTCGCACATTTGACCCTCTGATGTTCTGTGTACCTACACTCTGTCTTCCTCCTGTCTAGGCCTGCGGTGTGTGTGTGTGGTTGCAACATTGTTTGTCAACACTGTCTGCTCTCATTTTCTCGCACATTTGACCCTCTGATGTTCTGTGTACCTACACTCTGTCCTCCTCCTGTCTAGGCCTGCTGTGTGTGTGTGTGTGTGTGTGTGTGTGTGTGTGTGTGTGTGTGTGGTTGCAACATTGTTTGTCAACACTGTCTGCTCTCATTTTCTCGCACATTTGACCCTCTGATGTTCTGTGTACCTAAACTCTGTCCTCCTCCTATCTAGGCCTGCTCTGTGTGTGTGTGTGTGTGTGTGTGTGTGCGTGTGGTACACAGAACATTAATTTCCACACTTCTATTAGCCCCGGGTCCAGTGGAGCCGGACATCTTATACAGGACTGTCTCAGACAATTAGATTATTGTGATAAAGTCCCTTATTTTCTGTAATGCAACTAAAAACATGAACAAGTCATACATTCTGCATTCGTTACACATCAACTGAAATATTGCAAGCCTTTTATTTTAATATTGCTGTCATGTCAGCTGCTGGTGTTGGTCCACTGTGTTTCATCAAGTCCAGAGTCAATGCAGCTGTGTACCGAGATTTTAGAGCACTACATGTTTCAATCTGTTGTAAGGCTGTATGGAGATGATAATTTCATTTTCCAGCATGATCTGGCACCTGCCCACAGTGCCAAAACCAGCCATAACTGGTGTACTGACCATGGCATTACTGTCCTCCGTTGTCCTGCCAACTCCCCTGACCTGAACCCCATCAAGAATTTGTGGGCTATTGTGAAGAAGAAGCTGAAAGACACCAGACCCAATAATGCAAATGAGCTAAAGGCTGCTATTGAAGCATCCTGTGCATCCATAACACCTCAGCAATGCCACAGGCTGATTGCCTCCAATCTTTTTTTTAACTTGGTCTGAGGAAATATTCAAATTTTTTTAGGTAAGATTTTTGAGTTTTCTTAAGCTGTATGCCATAATCAGCAATATCAAAATAATAAAAGGCTTGCAATATTTCAGTTGATGTGTAGCGAATGCAGAATGTATGACATCTTCATGGTTTTAGTGGCATTACAGGAAATAAAGGACTTTATCACAATATTCTAATTTTCTGAGAAAGTCCTGTATGTAGTAGAATTGTGTAGAGTGGTGTGTGGTCATTAAATATGTATGGGTTGTATTTGTATAGTGCTTTTCTACCTTCAAGGTTGTTTTTCAGGAGCTCCTGTATTTTGATATATGTTTTTCACAGAAAATGAGCCAAAGTCAGCGAGTCTCAGTTTGAAAAATGTATTAAACGTATCATTTTTCTTTTAATAAAAAATTAAAACGGGTCCCACAGACCCCAACATCAAAAAGCCTTTTTTAGATACATGTGTGCTAGTTCTAGCTTTTAGGCTGTTGTAGTTTTTATTATTATTATACTGTGTTCTCCTCTGAGCGTGTTTGTCGTTTCAGCTTCAAACTCGCACAGAAGAGAGTTTGAACCCTTTTTATTAAAAGTTATCGAAAGAGTTTTGATTACTGCTCCGGTTTGGATTTTACGCGCCATTAAAAAAACCTGCGCAAATTTTCCTAAAAAATGTAATTTTTGCCTCTTTGAGCTGTAATTTGACCCCATTAAAATGCTTCAAGGTGCAAGTTAAAGCACCGCTATGCAACGCGAAAGCCATTTATCAACAACATCCAGAAAAAACGATCTGTAATTTCACCCCCTTAACATGCTTCAAAACTCACCGAATTTTACACACACATTAGGACTGGTGAAAATTGCCATCTAATAAAAAACCAAACCCCAAAAATCAAAAGTGTGCTCTAGCGCCCCCTAAGAAAAAACACAGACAAAACTGCTTGTAACTGTTAGGAATGTCGTAGAGACATGAATAAACAACTTCTATGTAGGTCTGACTAAGACCAGGGCTTGAGTCTTGGCGGCAGCGGCCAAAGGCGGACCCGACCAACGCTGCTTGCAGCTTTAATTATTATTATTATTATGAACTAATCACTTAACGCCTTCATCGAGCACAGAAGCCTCGGAGCAGACGGAGGAGATGACAGCAGACGCTGATGCGGACGATGAACCGGCCCCCCCTGGTCCTCACGGCCAGGACGCCGGTCCAGCGGACCACGCCAAACAGATTGTGGTGATTGACAGCTCCTACCAGTGCCAGTTCTGCTCCAGCAAGTTCAAGACCTACTTCCAGCTCAAGTCCCACCTCACCCAACACAAGGGGGAGCAGGTGAGCGCTCAATCTTTTTTTGTTTTGTTTTTGCTCAACCACCACGATTGGTGTGGCCCTTTTGTTTCTCCCTCAGGTTTACAAGTGTGTGGTCAAGTCCTGCTCCCAGACCTTCCAGAAGCTGGATCAGTTCTTGGAGCACATCAGGACTCACCAGGAGCAGCTGACGTACCGCTGCCACCTGTGCAGCAAAGTCTTCCCCTCTCTGTTTGAACTGGGAGTGCACCAGTACTCCCACTGCTTCTGTCCGCAGCAGAGCACGCGCAAGGAAGCCTCGGTCTACAGGTCGGTGGTCTTCTCATGGCCGGGTGAAGCCTTGGCGGAGGTCCCTTGACCGCGTTTGTGTCCGCAGGTGTGTGAAATGTCAAGGCAGGTATTCTACCCAAGAAGCTTTGGAGCAACACCTCCTGACCGCCTCACACAACTTTCCATGCCCACACTGCCAGAAGGTAAGGTCACATGCACTATATTGACAAAAGTCTTTGGCCACCCATCCGAAAGATGAGAATCAGGTGTCCTAACCACTTGGCCCGGTGTATCAAATCAAGCACTTACGCATGGAGACTGTTTCTACAAACATTTGTAAAAGAACAGGCCGCTTTCAGTGATTTCCAGCGTGGAACTGTCATAGGATGCCACCTGTGCAACAAATCCAGTCGTGAAATTTCCATCCATCCATCCATTTTCTACCGCTTATTCCCTTTTGAGGTCGCGAGGGGTGCTGGCGCCTATCTCAGCTACAATCGGGCGGAAGGCGGGTTACACCCTGAACAAGTCGCCACCTCATCGCAGGGCCAACACAGATAGACAGACAACATTCACACTCACATTCACACACTAGGGACCATTTAGTGTTGCCAATCAACCTATCCCCAGGTGCATGTCTTTGGAGGTGGGAGGGGCCTATCCCCAGGTGCATGTCTTTGGAGGTGGGAGGGGCCTATCCCCAGGTGCATGTCTTTGCAGGTGGGAGGAAGCCGGAGTACCTGGAGGGAACCCACGCATTCACGGGGAGAACATGCAAACTCCACACAGAAAGATCCCGAGCCTGGATTTGAACCCAGGACTGCAGGACCTTCGTATTGTGAGGCAGACGCACTAACCCCTCTGCCACCGTCAAGCCCCGTCGTGAAATTTCCTCGCTCCTAAATATTCCAAAGTCAACTTTATTATAAGAAAAGTGAAGAATTTGGGAACAACAGCAACTCAGTCACCAAGTGGTAGGCCAGGTAAAGTGACAGAGAGGTCAGCATAGTGCAAAGACTTTCTGCACAGTCACTTGCTACAGAACTCCAAACTGCATGTGACCTTCCAATTAGCCCACGTACAGTACGCAGAGAGCTTCATGGAATTGGTTTCCATGGCCGAGCAGCTGTGTCTAAGCCAGTGTTTTTAAACTAGTGTGCCGTGAGATACAGTCTGGTGTGCTGTGGGAGATTATCTAATTTCACCTATTTGGGTTAAAAATATTTTTAGCAAAGCAGTAATTATAGTCTGCAAATGATGTGTTGTTGTTGAGTGTCGGTGCTGTCTAGAGCTGGGCAGAGTAACCCTGTAATACTCTTCCATATCAGTAGGTGGCAGCAGGTAGCTAATTGCTCTGTAGATGTCGATACAGCGGGAGGCAGGGTGCAGGTAAAAAGGTATTTAATGCATAAACAAGAAATAAACAAAAGGTAAGTGCCCCTAAGAAAATGCATTGAAGCTTAGGGAAGGCTATGCAGAACAGAACTAAAACTGAACTGGCTACAAAGTAAACAAAAACAGAATGCTGGACGACAGCAAAGACTTACTGTGGAGCAAAGATGGCTTCCGCAATGTACATCCCAACATGACATGACAATGTCCCCAGGATGAAGGATAAAAACAAAGTAGATGCGGGAAATATCGTTCAAAGGGAAGACATGAAACTGCTACAGGAAAACACAGAGAAAAAGCCAGCAAAATAGGAGCGCAAGACAAGAACTAAAAGACTACACACAATGAAAGAGCAAAAAAGTGCAAATAAGTCAGGGTGTGATGTGACAGGTGGTGACAGTACACCTACTTTGAGACAAGAGCTATAGTCATGCATGCTTGGTTATGCTTTAAAGTCATATCCAACAATTGTGACGACAACTTTTTACTGTCAACTGAGTTTCGTTTTTTAATGATTTCTGCTGGTGGTGTGCCTTCGCATTTTTTCATCTCCAAAAAATGTGCCCTGGCTCAAAAAGGTTGAAAAACACTGATCTAAGCTATACATCACCAAGTCCAATGCAAAGTGTGGGATGCAGTGGTGTAAAGGACATCGCCACTGGACTCTAGAGCAGTGGAGACGCCTTCTCTGGACTTATGAATCACACTTTCCCATCTGGTAATCTGACGGACCAGTCTGGGTTTGGAGGTTGCCAGGAGAACGCTACATTTCGGACTGCATTGTGCCGAGTGTGCAATTTGGTGGAGGAGGAATTATGGTGTGGGATTGTTTTTCAGGTGCTGGGCTTGGCCCCTTAGTTCCGGTGAAAGGAACTTTGAATGCTCCAAAAATTTTGGGAAATTTCCATGCTCCCAATCTAATGGGAAAAGTTTGGAGCGGGCCCCTTCCTCTTCCAAAATGACTGTGCACCAGTCCACAAAGCAAGGTCCATAAAGACATGGATAGCATGGATAGCATATGGGCGGCATAGCTCGGTTGGTAGAGTGGCCGTGCCAGCAACTTGAGAGTTGCAGGTTCGATTCCCGCTTGTGCCGTCCTAGTTACTGCCGTTGTGTCCTTGGGCAAGACACTTTACCCACCTGCTCCCAGTGCCACCCACACTGGTTCAAATGTAACTTAGATAGTGGGTGTCACTATGTAAAGTGCTTTGAGTCACTTGAGAAAAGCGCTATATAAATATATACATATGGATGACAGAGTCCGGTGTGGATGAACTTGACTGGCCTGCACAGAGTCCTGACCTGAACCCGATAGAACACCTTTGGGATGAATTAGAACGGAGACTGAGAGCCAGGCCTTCTCATGTGTGACCTCACCAATGCGCTTTCGGAAGAATGGTGGAACATTCCTATAAACACACTCTGCCACCTTGTGGACAGCCTTCCCAGAAGAGTTGAAGCTGTAATAGATGTAAAAGGTCATATAGAACCCTGGGAATTAGGAATGGGATGGCACTTCAGGTTCGAGTCAATGCATGTGTCCAAATACTTTTGGCAATATTTGAGGCACCACACCTCCAATATGACCTTTCCCACCACCACCACCACAATGTGTCGTGCAAGACGTCTTTATGAAACAGAGCCGCTGCTGTAATAGTCGTAATAATACTTCAAATGTAGCCACCACCATTTTTGGGGAGTTAAAAATAAATAAAAACACTCTGGAAGGCTGCCGTCAGCCACAGCTGGCAACAACATTGTTTTTTTGACACGGCGCTAATGAGAAACCCCGTGTCTGCAGGTGTTCCCGAGCGAGAGGTACTTCCGGCGCCATCTCCCCACTCACGGCATTGGCGGAAGGTTCAAGTGTCACATGTGCAAGAAGGCCTTCAAGACAGAACACTACCTCAAACTGCACACACGCATTCACTCAGGTGAGGACGACTTTTACTCCTTCCAGGTATTGGAGGAAAATACAACAATTCTGTTCTTTACCATGAATTGATTAACGTGGACCCCGACTTAAACAAGTTGAAAAACTTATTGGGGTGTTAGCATTTAGTGGTAACTGTACTGTGCAATCTACTAATAAAAGTTTCAATCAGTCAATCAAAGCCATCCAAGCAACGTTATCATGGACGCCCCTGCTTATTTCAGCAAGACAATGCCAAGCCACGTGTTACAACAGCATGGTTTCGTAGTAAAAGAGTGCGGGTACTAGACTGGCCTGCCTGTAGTCAATCAATCAATCAATGTTTATTTATATAGCCCCAAATCACAAATGTCTCAAAGGGCTGCACAAATCATTACGACTACAACATCCTCGGAAGAACCCACAAAAGGGCAAGGAAAACTCACACCCAGTGGGCAGGGAGAATTCACATCCAGTGGGACGCCAGTGACAATGCTGACTATGAGAAACCTTGGAGAGGACCTCAAATGTGGGCAACCCCCCCCGAAAGCAATGGATGTGGAGCGGGTCTAACATGATACTGTGAAAGTTCAATCCATAGTGGCTCCAACACAGCCGCCAGAGTTCAGTTCAAAGCGGATCCAAGACAGCAGCGAGAGTCCCGTCCACAGGAAACCATCCCAAGACATTGAAAATGTGTGAAGGCTAAAATATGAGGCAGGAGACCGTTGAACAACTTAAGCTGTACATCAAGCAAGAATTCCACTTCAAAAATCAATCAATCAATCAATCAATGTTTACTTATATAGCCCTAAATCACTAGTGTCTCAAAGGGCTGCACAAACCACCACGACATCCTCGGTAGGCCCACATAAGGGCAAGGAAAACTCACACCCAGTGGGACGTCGGTGACAATGATGACTATGAGAACCTTGGAGAGGAGGAAAGCAATGGATGTGGAGCGGGTCTAACATGATACTGTGAAAGTTCAATCCACAATGGATCCAACACAGTCGCGAGAGTCCAGTCCAAAGCGGATCCACCACAGCAGCGAGAGTCCCGTTCACAGCGGAGCCAGCAGGAAACCATCCCAAGCGGAGGCGGATCAGCAGCGCAGAGATGTCCCCAGCCGATACACAGGCAAGCAGTACATGGCCACCGGATCAGACCGGACCCCCTCCACAAGGGAGAGTGGGACATAGAAGAAAAAGAAAAGAAACGGCAGATCAACTGGTCTAAAAAGGAGGTCTATTTAAAGGCTAGAGTATACAGATGAGTTTTAAGGTGAGACTTAAATGCTTCTACTGAGGTGGCATCTCGAACTGTTACCGGGAGGGCATTCCAGAGTACTGGAGCCCGAAATGAAAACGCTCTATAGTCCCCAAACAAACCTGCACTGAGTGTTGTTCAAAGGAAAGGCCATGTAACACACTGGTAAAAATGCCTTTTTTGCAATGTGTTGCTGCCATTAAATTCTAAGTTAATGATTATTTGCGAAAAAAAAATGAAGTTTTTCAGTGTGAACTTGAAATATCTTGTCTTTGCAGTCTATTCAATTGAATATAAGTTGAAAAGGATTTGTTGTATTCTCTTTTTATTTAACATTTACACAACCTGACAACTTCACTGCTTTTGGTGTTTGTATTTCTATGTATTAAAATGCGTCAGGAACTCTTATAATAATAATAATTAAAGCTAAAGCAGCGATGGACGGGACTGCTTTGGCTGCTGCCCCCGCGACCCAAGCCCAGATAAGCGGTAGAGGATGGATGGATGGATTATTACACAGACAAAAAGTTGTATACATGTGTTATACATCAGTATCATAGTAATAACAGTTGTAAAGTGCTTGGGCATTTTATAAGGACGCCTTGGTGCCACCATTATGAGACTTAATGCATGGGTGTCAAACTCTGGCCCCTATGTAATTTATTTTGGCCCTTGAGACAATATTAAATTAACATTAGAGCTGGCCCGCCGGTATTATACAGCGGCGGTGTATTCACCGCTAATTCTAATACTTGCCAACCCTTACGATTTTCCCAGGAGACTCCCGAATGTCAACTTTTGTATTGAAGTTGTATTGTATTGTACCATATGTCCCGGCAAGAAATCTGCCTTCAAAGGACTCCGGCTTATTAGTGATTCCCAAAGCCCAAAAAAAGTCTGCGGGCTATAGAGCGTTTTCATTTCGGGCTCCAGTACTCTGGAATGCCCTCCCGGTAACAGTTCGAGATGCCACCTCAGTAGAAGCATTTAAGTCTCACCTTAAAACTCATTTGTATACTCTAGCCTTTAAATAGACCTCCTTTTTAGACCAGTTGATCTGCCGTTTCTTTTCTTTTTCTCCTATGTCCCACTCTCCCTTGTGGAGGGGGTCCGGTCCGATCCGGTGGCCATGTACTGCTTGCCTGTGTATCGGCTGGGGACATCTCTGAGCTGCTGATCCGCCTCCGCTTGGGATGGTTTCCTGCTGGCTCCGCTGTGAACGGGACTCTCGCTGCTGTGTTGGATCCGCTTTGGACTGGACTCTCGCGACTGTGTTGGATCCATTGTGGATTGAACTTTCACAGTATCATGTTAGACCCGCTCGACATCCATTGCTTTCCTCCTCTCCAAGGTTCTCATAGTCATCATTGTCACCGACGTCCCACTGGGTGTGAGTTTTCCTTGCCCTTATGTGGGCCTACCGAGGATGTGGTAGTGGTTTGTGCAGCCCTTTGAGACACTAGTGATTTAGGGCTATATAAGTAAACATTGATTGATTGATTGAAGTTGGAATAGCAAACTTCCTGTTGATTTTAACTGGGGGGTAAGAGTGTATGAAATATAAGTCTAACTGAGACCTACGTAGTGGTTTTTGTTACATGTTTCCACGACATTCCTACTGGAAGTTAAAGACAGTTTGGTCTGTGTTTTCTTCCTACGGGGCGCTAGAGAGCAATTTTGAGTTTTGGGGTTTGGTTTTTTGATTACATGGCAATTTTCACCAGTCCTGATGTGTGTGTCAAATTTGGTGAGCTTTGAAGCATGTTAAGGGGGTCAAATTACAGCTCAAAGAGGCAAAAATTTAATTTATCGCGAAAATTTTGCTTTGAATGAGTTTTTGCAAAATTTCTGTTGATTTTTGTCATAGAAGTTTAAATTGGGAAATGTAGGTCTAAGTCAGCCCTACATAGAGGTTTTTGTTTCATGTCTCTACAACATTGCTACTGGAAGTTATAAGCAGTCTGTTTTTTGTTTCTTCCTAGGGGGCGCTAGCGCGCAATTTTGATTTTTGGGGTTTGGTTACTTAATAACTTGGGAAGGTTTGCCAGACCGACGTTTGTGTCAAATGTGGTGAGTTTTGAAGCATGTTAAGGGGGTCAAATTACAGCTCAAAGAGGCAAAAATTGAATTTTTTGCGAAAATTTTGCTTTGAATGAGTTTTTGCAAAATATTTGTTGATTTTTGTCATAGAAGTTTAAATTGGGAAATGTAGGTCTAAGTCAGCCCTACATAGAGGTTTTTGCTTCATGTCTCTACAACATTGCTACTGGAAGTTATAAGCAGTCTGTTTTTTGTTTCTTCCTAGGGGGCGCTAGCGCGCAATTTTGATTTTTGGGGTTTGGTTACTTATTAACTTGGGACGGTTTGCCAAACCGACGTTTGTGTCAAATTTGGTGAGTTTTGAAGCATGCTAAGGAGGTCAAATTAGGGTGCGAAGGTGCGGAATAAAGAATAATAATCATAAAGAATAATAATAAAACCTTAGTTTCAATAGGGTCCTTGGCCCATTGCAAAAGGACTCCTGTGGAGTCCTTTTGCAATAGGCCTGGCGGACCCTAATAAAACCTTAAATATTCAATAGGGTCCTCTGTCCCTAATAATACATATGTAATATTGTGTTGATACTATTACACTGTAAATACATCAGAACTGTACAGTTAATACATGTGACTTCCACCCGCCGATCTTAACTGTGGATGATGGATATTGAATGGGTGCCTCCAACTCTGATGGGAACATACCTGCTGCAGTCAGACAGTACAGTACAGTACAGTACAGCAGATACAGTCATTCACAGCGTACAAAAACAAAACATTAGAAATGTCCACTAAATATGAATGCCATTTTCCAGGGGAGAAACCATACAAATGCTCCGTGTGCGACGCCACGTTCAACAGGAAGGACAAAGTTAAGCGCCACATGCTCATCCATGAGCCCTTCAAAAAATACAAGTGTCCTTTCAGGTAAGCGCAAAAGCAAAAAAATATATATATATATATCTTGGAATAAAGGACAGACTTTGTATTAATGTGACTTTCCCATCAGGACTCACGTTGGCTGCAGCAAAGAATTCAACAGACCAGACAAACTCAAGGCACACATTCTGTCACATTCAGGTCAGGAAATACACTTTTTAAATCCTTCCAACCATGTAATCAGGCATAAATATAGTGGACCTAACACTTTCAGGACACCAATTTAAAAAATAATTGCTATGCTGTTTGTTTGGCAACTTGGGGCCAAGAAAGGAAAACACAGGGAGATTTGGCAAAAATATGAACGGTAAAACAGTGTTTTTCAACCTTTTTGGAGCCAGGGCACATTTTTTTGCGTTGAAATCAGTAAAAAAGGAAACTCTGTTTACAGTTAAAAGTTGTTGTCGCAATTGTTGGATATGACTTTAAAGCATAAGTAAGCATGCATGACTATAGCTCTTGTCTCAAAGTAGGTGTACTGTCACCACCTGTCACATCACACCCTGACTTATTTAGACTTTTCTGCTGTTTTCTTGTGTGTAGTCTTTTAGTTCTTGTCTTGCGCTCCTATTTTGCTGGCTTTTTCTCTGTGTTTTCCTGTAACAGTTTCATGTATTGCTTTGAACGATATTTCCCGCATTGACTTTGTTTTAATCCTTCATCCTGGGGACATTGTCATGTCATGTTGGGATGTACATTGCGGAAGCCATCTTTGCCCCACAGTAAGTCTTTGCTGTCCTCCAGCATTCTGTTTTTGTTTACTTTGTAGCCAGTTCAGTTTTAGTTCTGTTCTGCATAGCCTTCCCTAAGCGTCAATGCCTTTTCTTAGGGGCACTTACCTTTTGTTTATTTCTTGTTTATGCATTAAATACCTTTTTACCTGCATGCTGCCTCCCGCTGTATCGACATCTACAAAGCAATTAGTTACCTCCTGATATGGAAGAGTATTACAGGGTTACTCTGCCCAGCTCTAGACAGCACCGACACTCAACAACAACACATCATTTGCAGACTATAATTACTGGTTTACTAAAAAAATATTTTGACCCCAAATAGGTGAAATTAGATCAGTGTTTTCCAACCTGTTTTAAGCCAGGGCACATTTTTTTGCGTTGAAAAAATGCGTAGGCACACCACCAGCAGAAATCATTCAAAAACGAAACTCAGTTGACAGTAAAAAGTTGTCGTCACAATTGTTGGATATGACTTTAAAGCATAACCAAGCATGCATGACTATAGCTCTTGTCTCAAAGTAGGTGTACTGTCACCACCTGTCACATCACACCCTGACTTATTTCGACTTTTTTGCTTTTTGTCTTGCGCTCCTATTTTGGTGACTTTTTCTCTTATTTTTTGTAATTTTCCTGTAGCGGTTTCATGTCTTCCTTTGAGCGATATTTTCCACATCTACTTTGTTTTAGCAATCAAGAATATTTCAGTTGTTTTTATCCTTTTGTTCGGATGTACTTTGTGGACGCCATCTTTGCTCCACAGTAAGTCTTTGCTGTCGTCCAGCATTCTGTTTTTGTTTACTTTGTAGCCAGTTCAGTTTCAGTTTCATTCTGCATAGCCTTCCCTAAGCTTCAAAGCCTTTTCTTAGGGGCACTTACCTTTTGTTTATTCTTACTTTAAGCATTAGACACCTTTTTACCTGCACTCTGCTTCCGACATCTACAAAGCAATTAGTTACCTGCTGCCACCTACTGATATGGAAGAGTATTACAGGGTTCCTCTGCCCAGCTCTAAACAACAACAACACATCATTTGCAGACCATAATGACTGCGTTGCAAAAAATATTTTGAACCCAAATAGGGGAAATTATAAAAAATCTCACACGCACACCAGACGGTATCTCACTAGTGTGCCGCAAAACAGTGATTGAAAAACACTGCAGTAAAACATGAAACTAGTTCAAAAAAGGCGATAAGAATTAAGTGAACTAGTAGACATTACCTGCCTACCTTTATAACCTATGTTAACTTTTCACAACGTCACACTTCAAATATTGCGGCTTCAACACATCACAGTTTTTTGTTTAAGTACCGTATTTTTCGGACTATAAGTCGCAGTTTTTTCACAGTTTGGCCGGGGGTGCGACTTATACTCAGGAGCGACTTATGTGTGAAATTATTAACACATTACCGTAAAATATTAAACAATATTATTTAGCTCATTCACGTAAGAGACCAGACGTATGAGATTTCATGGGATTTATGGATTAGGAGTGAGAGATAGTTTGGTAAAGGTATAGCATGTTCTATATGTTATAGTTATTTGAATGACTCTTACCATAATATGTTAGGTTAACATAGCAGTTGGTTATTTATGCCTCATATAACCTACACTTATTCAGCCTGTTGTTCGCTATTCTTTATTTATTTTAAATTGCCTTTCAAATGTCTATTCTTGGTTTTGGGTTTTATCAAATACATTTCCCCCAAATAATGAGACTTATACTCCAGTGCGACTTATATATGGTTTTTTCCTTCTTTATTATGCATTTTCAGCAGGTGCGACTTATACTCCGTAGCAACTTATACTACGAAAAATATGGTATATTCTACAATTTTTTGGTCTTAAAATAAGAAATTCCAATCACAAAAAATACTTAATCAAATAAAAATACAAATAGGCCTGGTAAGATTGGCTACTAGAGGAGCCCAAACCACAGTGGTTGAAAAACATTTTCACCTATTTGGCTTCAAAATATTTTTTGCAAAGCAGTAATTATAGTCTGCAAATGATGTGTTGTTGTTGAGTGTCGGTGCTGTCTAGAGCTGGGCAGAGTAACCCTGTAACACTCTTCCATATCAGTAGGTGGCAGCAGGTAGCTAATTGCTTTGTAGATGTGGGAAACAGCGGGAAGCAGAGTGCAGGTAAAAAGGTGTCTAATACTTACACCAAAAATAAACAAAAGGTGAGTGCCCCTAAGAAAAGGCATTGAAGCTTAGGGAAGGCTATGTAGAATGAAACTAAAACTGAACTGGCTACAAAGTAAACAAAAACAGAATGCTGGACGACAGCAAAGACTTACCGTGGAGCAAAGATGGCGTCCACAAAGTACATCCGAACAAAAGGATAAAACCAAATGAAATATTCTTGATTGCTAAAACAAAGTAGATGTGGAAGACATGAAACTGCTACAGGAAAATACCAAAAAAAAAGAGAAAAAGCCAGCAAAATAGGAGCGCAAGACAAGAAGTAAAACACTACACACAGGAAAAGAGCAAAAAAGTGCTAATAAGTCAGGGTGTGATGTGACAGGTGGTGACAGTACACCTACTTTGAGACAAGAGCTATAGTCATGCATGCTTCCAACCTTTTGGAAAGCAAGAGCTACTTCTTGGGTACTGATTCATGCCAAGGGCTACCAGTTTGATACACACTTAAATAAATAGCCAGAAATAGCCAATTTGCTCAATTTACCTTTAACTCTATGTTATTATTAATAATGAATGAAATTTATCTTTGTGGAAACACTGATCATCTTAATGATTTCTCACAATAAATATATATATTTTGATGACATGTTTTAAATAGGTTAAAATCCAATCTGCACTTTGTTAGAATATATAACAAATTGGACCAAGCTATATTTCTAACAAAGACAAATCATTATTTCTTCGAGATTTTCCAGAACAAAAATTTTGAATAAGACTTTGAATAAATATTCAAATTACATTCTACAGATTTTCTAGATTTGCCAGAATATTTTTTTTTTAATTTTAATCACAAATTTGAAGAAATATTTCACAAATGTTCTTTGTCGAAAAAAAGAAGCTAAAATGAAGAATTAAAATGTAATTATTATTCTTTATAATAAAAAAATAAATTTACTTGAACATTGATTTAAATTGTCAGGAAAGTGAAGTGAAGTGAATTATATTTATATAGCGCTTTTCTCTAGTGACTCAAAGCACTTTACATAGTGAAACCCAATATCTAAGTTACATTTAAACCAGTGTGGGTGGCACTGGGAGCAGGTGGGTAAAGTGTCTTGCCCAAGGACACAACGGCAGTGACTAGGATGGCGGAAGCGGGAATCGAACCTGCAACCCTCAAGTTGCTGGCACGGCCGCTCTACCAACCGAGCTATACCGCTTGGTAGAGAAGAGGAAGGAATTTAAAAGGTAAAAAGGTTTATGTGTTTAAAAATCCTAAAATCATTTTTAAGGTTGTATTTTTTCTCTAAAATTGTCTTTCTGAAAGTTATAAGAAGCAAAGTAAAAAAATAAATGAATTTATTTAAACAAGTGAAGACCAAGTCTTTAAAACATTTTCTTGGATTTTCAAATTCTATTTGAGTTTTGTCTCTCTTAGAATTAAAAATGTCAAGCAAAGCGAGACCAGCTTGCTAGTAAATAAATACAATTTAAAAAATAGAGGCAGCTCACTGGTAAGTGCTGCTATTTGAGCTATTTTTAGAACAGGCCAGCGGGCGACTCATCTGGTCCTTACGGGCTTTAAAGTCATATCCAACAATTGCGATAACGACTTTTTACTGTCAACTGAGTTTCGTTTTTGAATCATTTCTGCCGGTGGTGTGCCTACGCATTTTTTTCAACGCAAAAAATGTGTTTTGGCTCAAAAAAGGTTGAAAAACACTGTCTTAGGGCACTACTCTACTTGCCCTACTTTCCTGCTAATGTGTGTGTGTGTGTGTGTGTGTGTGTGTGTGTGTGTGTGTGTGTGTGTGTGTGTTACCTCCATCCAGGCATCAAACCCTTCAAGTGTCAGCTGTGTCACAAGGCGTTCAGTCGCCGGGCACACATGATGGAGCACCAGCAGTCGCACACGGACGATTACCGCTTCCGCTGCGCCGCCTGCAACAAAGGTTTCTCCAGGCAGAGTTACTACAGGGACCACAAATGTTCTGGAGCGGCCAACAAGAGACAGGACCACCACCAGGACGAGGACGGAGAGGAAGCTGGGAGAAGGACAAGCGGAGGTGGGTTTACCAGGCGGTCGAGGACTGAGGCGAGGGACCGTGGCGAACAGGAAGATGTGGACCGTGGCGAGCATGAGGATGTGGACCGTGGCGAGCATGAGGATGAGGACCATGGCGAGCAGGAAGATGAGGACCGTGGCGAACAGGATGATGTGGACCGTGGCGAGGAGGAGGATGAGGACCGTGGCGAGCAGGAAGTTGTGGACCGTGGCGAGCAGGAGGATGAGGGCCATTGCGAGCAGGAGGATGTGGACCGTGGCGAGCAGGATGCAGACCATTGCGAGCAGGAGGATGTGGACCGTGGCGAACAGGATGATGCGGACCATGGCGAGCAGGAGGAGGACCGTGGCGAGCAGAAGGATGTGGACCGTGGCGAGCAGGAGGAAGAGGACCATGGCGAGGGCGGTCAGGCGACGTCTTCCATCATGCAAAGACAGCAGGAAGTTGACAGAGACGCGTCCTGAAAGTATTTCTCCTGCTGATTTTTAAGATGGATTGTTTGATCAATGATTTGTTTTACATTAAAACATTATGCAAATGGTGTCATTTCTTTCCCAGTGTCCACACATGTGTAACGAGCTCAAAGTCCAGCAGGTGTAGACAGTTTTAAAACAATGCTGACACAAAAGCATTGAAAAAGGTCCAATTAATAAATAAATAAAGGGGGAAAAACCAGCAGATGTTTACCTTCTTGTGGACACAGTGAAGAGAAGGAGGATGAGGACCGTGGCGAGCAGGATGCGGACCACTGTGAGCAGGATGATGTGGACCATGGCGAACAGGATGCGGACCACTGTGAGCAGGAGGATGAGGACCGTGGTGAACAGGATGATGAGGACCGTGGCGAGCAGGATGCGGACCATTGTGAGCAGGAAGATGAGGACCGTGGCGAACAGGATGATGTGGACCATGGCGAACAGGAGGATGAGGACCGTGGCGAACAGGAGGATGAGGACCATGGCGAACAGGAGGATGAGGACCGTGGCGAACAGGAGGATGAGGACCGTGGCGAACAGGATGATGTGGACCATGGCGAACAGGAGGATGAGGACCGTGGCGAACAGGAGGATGAGGACCATGGCGAACAGGAGGATGAGGACCGTGGCGAACAGGATGATGTGGACCATGGCGAACAGGAGGATGAGGACCGTGGCGAACAGGAGGATGAGGACCATGGCGAACAGGAGGATGTGGACCGTGGCGAACAGGAGGATGAGGACCATGGCGAACAGGAGGATGTGGACCGTGGCGAGCAGGAGGATGAGGACCGTGGCGAACAGGATGATGTGGACCATGGCGAACAGGAGGATGTGGACCGTGGCGAGCAGGAGGATGAGGACCGTGGCGAACAGGATGATGTAGACCGTGGCGAACAGGATGCGGACCACTGCGAGCAGAAGGATGAGGACCATGGCGAGCAGGAGGATGTGGACCAAGGCAAACAGGATGATGAGGACCGTGGCGAACAGGATGATGAGGACCGTGGCGAACACGATGCAGACCACTGCGAGCAGGATGATGAGGACCATGGCGAGCAGGATGATGTAGACCGTGGCGAACAGGATGATGTAGACCGTGGCGAACAGGATGCGGACCACTGCGAGCAGGAGGATGAGGACCATGGCGAGCAGGATGATGAGGACCGTGGCGAGCAGGATGCGGATCATTATGAGCAGGATGATGTGGACCGTGGCGAGCAGGAGGATGTGGACCGTGGCGAGCAGGAGGATGTGGACCGTGGCGAGCAGGAGGATGAGGACCATGGCGAGCAGGATGCGGATCATTATGAGCAGGATGATGTGGACCGTGGCGAACAGGATGATGTGGACCGTGGCGAGCAGGAGGATGTGGACCATGGCGAGCAGGAGGATGAGGACCATGGCGAGCAGGATGAGGAGGACCATGGCGAGCAGGAGGATGAGGACCATGGCGAGGGCGGTCAGGCGACGTCTTCCATCATGCAAAGACAGCAGGAAGTTGACAGAGACGCGTCCTGAAAGTATTTCTCCTGCTGATTTTTAAGATGGATTGTTTGATCAATGATTTGTTTTACATTAAAACATTATGCAAATGGTGTCATTTCTTTCCCAGTGTCCACACATGTGTAACGAGCTCAAAGTCCAGCAGGTGTAGACAGTTTTAAAACAATGCTGACACAAAAGCATTGAAAAAGGTCCAATTAATAAATAAATAAAGGGGGAAAAACCAGCAGATGTTTACCTTCTTGTGGACACAGTGAAGAGAAGGAGGATGAGGACCGTGGCGAGCAGGATGCGGACCACTGTGAGCAGGATGATGTGGACCATGGCGAACAGGATGCGGACCACTGTGAGCAGGAGGATGAGGACCGTGGTGAACAGGATGATGAGGACCGTGGCGAGCAGGATGCGGACCATTGTGAGCAGGAAGATGAGGACCGTGGCGAACAGGATGATGTGGACCATGGCGAACAGGAGGATGAGGACCGTGGCGAACAGGAGGATGAGGACCATGGCGAACAGGAGGATGAGGACCGTGGCGAACAGGAGGATGAGGACCGTGGCGAACAGGATGATGTGGACCATGGCGAACAGGAGGATGAGGACCGTGGCGAACAGGAGGATGAGGACCATGGCGAACAGGAGGATGAGGACCGTGGCGAACAGGATGATGTGGACCATGGCGAACAGGAGGATGAGGACCGTGGCGAACAGGAGGATGAGGACCATGGCGAACAGGAGGATGTGGACCGTGGCGAACAGGAGGATGAGGACCATGGCGAACAGGAGGATGTGGACCGTGGCGAGCAGGAGGATGAGGACCGTGGCGAACAGGATGATGTGGACCATGGCGAACAGGAGGATGTGGACCGTGGCGAGCAGGAGGATGAGGACCGTGGCGAACAGGATGATGTAGACCGTGGCGAACAGGATGCGGACCACTGCGAGCAGAAGGATGAGGACCATGGCGAGCAGGAGGATGTGGACCAAGGCAAACAGGATGATGAGGACCGTGGCGAACAGGATGATGAGGACCGTGGCGAACACGATGCAGACCACTGCGAGCAGGAGGATGAGGACCATGGCGAGCAGGAGGATGTGGACCAAGGCAAACAGGATGATGAGGACCGTGGCGAACAGGATGATGAGGACCGTGGCGAACACGATGCAGACCACTGCGAGCAGGATGATGAGGACCATGGCGAGCAGGATGATGTAGACCGTGGCGAACAGGATGATGTAGACCGTGGCGAACAGGATGCGGACCACTGCGAGCAGGAGGATGAGGACCATGGCGAGCAGGATGATGAGGACCGTGGCGAGCAGGATGCGGATCATTATGAGCAGGATGATGTGGACCGTGGCGAGCAGGAGGATGTGGACCGTGGCGAGCAGGAGGATGTGGACCGTGGCGAGCAGGAGGATGAGGACCATGGCGAGCAGGATGCGGATCATTATGAGCAGGATGATGTGGACCGTGGCGAACAGGATGATGTGGACCGTGGCGAGCAGGAGGATGTGGACCATGGCGAGCAGGAGGATGAGGACCATGGCGAGCAGGATGAGGAGGACCATGGCGAGCAGGAGGATGAGGACCATGGCGAGGGCGGTCAGGCGACGTCTTCCATCATGCAAAGACAGCAGGAAGTTGACAGAGACGCGTCCTGAAAGTATTTCTCCTGCTGATTTTTAAGATGGATTGTTTGATCAATGATTTGTTTTACATTAAAACATTATGCAAATGGTGTCATTTCTTTCCCAGTGTCCACACATGTGTAACGACCTCAAAGTCCAGCAGGTGTAGACAGTTTTAAAACAATGCTGACACAAAAGCATTGAAAAAGGTCAAATTAATAAGTAAATAAAGGGGGAAAAACCAGCAGATTTTTACCTTCTTGTGGACACAGTGAAGAGAAGGAGGATGAGGACCGTGGCGAGCAGGAGGATGAGGACCGTGGCGAACAGGATGATGAGGACCATGGCGAGCAGGATGCGGACCATTGTGAGCAGGAGGATGAGGACCGTGGCGAACAGGATGATGTGGACCATGGCGAACAGGATGAGGAGGACCATGGCGAACAGGATGAGGAGGACCGTGGCGAGCAGGATGAGGAGGACCGTGGCGAGCAGGAGGATGAGGACCGTGGCGAGCAGGATGCGGACCATGGCGAGCAGGAGGATGAGGACCGTGGCGAGCAGGATGATGTGGACCATGGCGAACAGGATGATGTGGACCGTGGCGAGCAGGATGCGGACCACTGCGAGCAGGAGGATGAGGACCATGGCGAGCAGGAGGATGTGGACCGCGGCGAGCAGGAGGAAGAGGACCATGGCGAGCAGGATGATGAGGACCATGGCGAGCAGGATGCGGACCATTGTGAGCAGGAGGATGAGGACCGTGGCGAACAGGATGAGGAGGACCATGGCGAGCAGGATGCGGACCATTGTGAGCAGGAGGATGAGGACCATGGCGAACAGGATGAGGAGGACCGTGGCGAGCAGGATGAGGAGGACCGTGGCGAGCAGGAGGATGAGGACCGTGGCGAGCAGGATGCGGACCATGGCGAGCAGGAGGATGAGGACCGTGGCGAACAGGATGATGTGGACCGTGGCGAGCAGGATGCGGACCATGGCGAGCAGGAGGATGAGGACCGTGGCGAACAGGATGATGTGGACCATGGCGAGCAGGATGATGTGGACCATGGCGAACAGGATGATGTGGACCGTGGCGAGCAGGATGCGGACCACTGCGAGCAGGAGGATGAGGACCGTGGCGAGCAGGAGGAAGAGGACCATGGCGAGCAGGAGGAAGAGGACCATGGCGAGGGCGGTCAGGCGACGTCTTCCATCATGCAAAGACAGCGGGAAGTTGACAGAGACATGTCCTGAAAGTATTTCTCCTGCTGATTTTTAAGATGGATTGTTTGATCAATGATTTGTTTTACATTAAAACATTATGCAAATGGTGTCATTTCTTTCCCAGTGTCCACACATGTGTAACGAGCTCAAAGTCCAGCAGGTGTAGACAGTTTTAAAACAATGCTTACACAAAAGCATTGAAAAAGGTCCAATTAATAAATAAATAAAGGGGAAAAACCAGCAGATTTTTACCTTCTTGTGGACACAGTGAAGAGAATCAATTGCAAACTAAGACATGTTTTACAGTTGTTTACATACAACTGTAAAACATTCATGAAGTTTGCTTCCTTTATGAACTTATTAGGGCTCTACTGAAAATGTGAGGGTGAAAAGTATACTTACAGCAATGTTCATATTTGCTTACAAGTTTCACTGCAATAAGACACTTTTGGTAGCCATCTACAAGCTTCTGTTTGAATCTTTGACCACAAAATTGCTGCAGTTCAGCTAAATTTGTTGCTTTTCTGACATGGACTTGTTTCTTCAGCATTGTCCACACATTTAAGTCAGGACTTTGGAAAGGCCATTCTAGAACCTTCATTCTAGCCTGATTTAACCATTCCTTTATGGGGCGGCATAGCTCGGTTGGTAGAGTGGCCGTGTCAGCAACTTGAGGGTTGCAGGTTCGATTCCCGCTTCCGCCATCCTAATCACTGCCGTTGTGTCCTTGGGCAAGACACTTTACCCACCTGCTCCCAGTGCCACCCACACTGGTTTGAATGTAACTTAGATATTGGGTTTCACTATGTAAAGCGCTTTGAGTCACTAGAGAAAAGCGCTATATAAATATAATTCACTTCACTTTATAACTTTTGATGTGTGTTTGGGGTCATTGTCCTGTTGGAAGACCCAACCTCCGGGCTGAAGATTTTAGCTTGTCCTGAACAATTTGGAGCTAATCCTCCTTTTTCATTGTCCCATTTAAAGCACGAGTTCCATTGGCAGCAAAACAGGCCCAGAGCATAATACTACCACCACCATGCTTGACGGTAGGTGTGGTGTTCCTGGGATTAAAAGGCTGCACCTTTTCTCCTCCAAACATCCATCCATTCATCCATTTTCTACCGCTTATTCCCTTTCAGGGTCGCGGGGGGCGCTGGTGCCTATCTCAGCTACAATCGGGCAGAAGGCAGGGTACACCCTGGACAAGTAGCCACCTCATCGCAGGGCTCCTCCAAACATATTGCTGGGTATTGTGGCCAAACTGCTCCATTTTTGTTTCATCTGACCACAGAACTTTCCTCCAGAAGGTCTTATCTTCATCCATGTGATATCAGAGGAACCCTCACCCTGACACTTGTGTTGATCGATGGCGTCAAAAATCAAATGTGTCCTGTTGACTTCATCCCAGGTTAGTTTTGGTGCTGCCGGCGAGACGTTCATTCCATCAGCATGTCACTGTGAATTGTTCCTGTTTGCGGATGACTCGGCCCTGCTGGTATCCGGCAAGGACAAGTCACAGGTGGAACAAATCCTCAGTGCTGAACTCCTCAATATTTGCACCTGGCTCGCTGACAACAAGCTATCCATACACTTAAGTAAAACTGAATCCATCCTATTTGGGTCCAATATCAAACTTAAGAAGGTCAGTGACTTCACTATAAAAGTGGGTGACATTATTATCACCAGGAAGTGAAGTGAATTATATTTATATAGCGCTTTTCTCTAGTGACTCAAAGCGCTTTACATAGTGAAACCCAATATCTAAGTTACATTTAAAGCAGTGTGGGTGACACTGGGAGCAGGTGGGTAAAGTGTCTTGCCCAAGGACACAACGGCAGTGACTAGGATGGCGGAAGCGGGAATCGAACCTGCAACCCTCAAGTTGCTGGCACGGCCACTCTACCAACCGAGCTATACCGAAACATATTGACTAATTATGTTTAAGCTACTTACAGGTTACAACCCTGTCAACTGACAGGAAGGCATGTGTTCATCACAGATACTATTTTCAAGGCTTATGTCAGGCTGATTAGAAATATATATACTAATTAAATATACCGCGAAAGACGGGGGTGATGGAAATAAATACAAAGAATTTCGCTGTCCTAAAATAAAGGAATTCTAACGAAATTAATAATAAATATTTTTTTTTGTTTTTTTTAACTAAACTGTCAATGAAATTTAAATGCTACTTTACCAATTTAGTCATAATTTTTGCGCTTGAGCAACTTCTCTACAGCTTTAGCTCCAGACTTCTTCTGTTTGTTTGATATCCTCATTACTGGTAGAAAAATGTATTACAGCTCAGTACCACTGTGGTTTGTATGAGAAACAGATATTGGGTAAAGTGTCTTGCCCAAGTACACAACGGCAGTGACGAGGAAGGCAGAAACGGGGATCGAACCTGGAACCCTCAAGTTGCTGGCACGGCCACTCTACGGTTGGTAGAGTACTCTACAGTCTTTTCCACACATTACCTGGCCTGCCACAAATTAATTTAGAGCGCTAAGGAATTGATTTGGCAATACCTGATCTTTAACACATTACAACGGGACTGCGCAGCTTGTCTTTCCAACTCTGTGGCATCGTAAATCCTGTCTTTTGACACACATGTGTAACACAAAACAAATACAAAATATACATACCAATATGCAAAATGTTTTAAAGGGGAACATTATCACAATTTCAAAAGGGTTAAAAACAATAAAAATCAGTTCCCAGTGGCTTGTTGTATTTTTTGAAGTTTTTTTCAAAATTTTACCGGTCCCGGTATATACCTAAATAAAACTTTAAAGTGCCTTATTTTCGCTATCTTCGAAACCACTATCCATTTCCCTGTGACGTCATACAGTGCTGCCAATACAAACAACATGGCGGTTACCACAGCAAGATATAGCGACATTAGCTCGGATTCAAACTCGGATTTCAGCGGCTTAAGGGATTGAGATCACCTACCTAGCTTCCATTCTAGAGGCTAATCTTTCCTGTGATAAAATGGCAACTAAGGTCATCAAAAAGGTCAACCAAAAAACGAGATTCCTCTACAGAATCTCCTCTCTGGTCAACAAAAGCACCTAGAAGGTTCTAGCGGGAACTCTCATTCAACCCTTCTTCGATTACGCTTGCACCTCCTGGTACCCCAGCACCTCCAAAACCCTCAAATCTAGACTCCAAACATCCCAGAATAAGCTAGTCCGGTTACTTTTAGACCTCCACCCCAGATCACACCTCAATCCAACCCACTTCTCCAAAGTGGGCTGGCTCAGGGTGGAGGACAGAGTCAAACAACTTGCACTGAGCCTGGTCTATAAAATCTGCTACACCTCCTTGATACCGAAGTACATGTCAAACTACTTCCTTAACCACAACACCAGGGGGAGCTCCACAAACCACGTTAAACCCAGATTTCAATCTAACAAAGGTCTTAACTCATTCTCTTTCTATGCCACATCAATGTGGAATGCACTCCCAACAGGTATAAAAGTAAGTGCATCTCTATATTCCTTCAAAAGCGCTCTAAAACAACACCTCCAGGCAACTTCAACACTTTACTAATACCCTCCTCCATTCACATCCCATCTCCCCGGATTATAAACAACTCAAATGTACTTCTAATGTATATACTTGTTCTTATGCTATGTGAACTCACTATGTTCTCTGCTGGCTGTACATATCCTACTAAATAAGACCTACACTGTTTCAATGTCCACATTTCTCTGTTGATGCAATTGTTGATGACTGAAGTACTGATATCAACCAAACCCTGGATTGTAAATAATGTAAATAATTCAATGTACATACTATGATGATTAACTTGTGTGATGACTGTATTATGTTGATAGTATATATTTGTACCATGAATTGATTAACGTGGACACTTTAAGTTGAAAAACTTATTGGGTCAATTGTACAGAATATGTACTGAACTGTGCAATCTACTAATAAAAGTATCAATCAATCAAAAAGATTCTACTTGAATTTCCTCACTTCAGAAGGAAAAGCCTCTGATTGGCTCACCGTCCTCACTAACTTCCGCCCTCTCACGTATTCAAGAGCTGTGATTGGATATATTCTCACCTTGTGCCGCCCATTTAATGGCACCATTTAATATGATTGGATTGTGTTTCTAACAATTTGGTAACAGTAGAAGAGAAAGTCAAACACAAATCCAAGTAGACAGAATAGAAATGAAGACTTATCTCAAATTAAGACTATCTGTTCCGGCTGGCCTGGGATCGCCCTCGGGATCCCCCGGGAGGAGCTGGACAAAGTGGCTGGGCAGAGGGAAGTCTGGTCTTCTTTGCTTAGGCTGCTGCCCCCGTGACCCGACCTCGGATAAGCGCAAGAAGATGGATGGAATAGAAATTGAAAGAGTAAATGAAACCACATTTCTAGGTATAATGATTGATGAAAAATTTAACTGGAAATCCCATGTAAAAAATATACAACATAAAGTAGCAACAAATATGTCAATAATGAATAAAGCAAAACATGTTCTAGACCAGAAATCACTTCATATTCTCTGCTGCTCACTAGTGTTACATATCTGAGTTGTTGTGTAGAAATACTGGATATAACTTCAAACAGTGATTGTAGCTGAGATAGGCGCCAGCGCCCCCCGCGACCCCAAAAGGGAATAAGCGGTAGAAAAATGGATGAATGGATGGAGTACACTTCATTAACTGTGTTGCAAAAATGATCAGTTATAATAATACATCATGTTGGATTGCATCAGCTTTGCTCTTTTAATGTCCTTTGATGTTTGCCTCTTACACACATTTGTGTGTGCTATGGCTATGAGGTTGTTTTCCTTTGGCCTCAGTCTGGACCCCGTCTCCAGGGGTCCAAGCTTTGACTGAATATTTGTTTTTCTCCCCCTCCCCAGCGTTTACCTGTTTCTCACCTTTTTTGTTAGGGGCGCCGTCAGCGATCCTGTCAGCAATCCTGTTCTGTCTCTCTGTAATGGTTGATCCTGTTCTGTTTCCCTGCAATGTTTAATCCTGTTCTGTCTCCCTGCAATGTTTGATCCTGTTCTGTCTCCCTGTAATGTTTGATCCGGTTCTGTCTCCCTGCAATGTCTGATCCTGTTCTGTCTCCCTGTAATGTTTGATCCTGTTTTGTCTCCCTGCAATGTTTAATACTGTTCTGTTTCCCTGCAATGGTTGATCCTGTTCCGTCTCCCTGTAATGGTTGATCCTGTTCTGTCTCCCTGCATTGTTTGATCCTGTTCTGTCTCCCTGCAATGATTTATCCTGTTCTGTCTCCCTGCAATGATTTATCCTGTTCTGTCTCCCTGCAATGATTTATCCTGTTCTGTCTCCCTGCGATGTTTGATCCTGTTCTGTTTCCCTGCAATGTTTGATCCTGTTGTGTCTCCCTGCAATGTTTGATCCTGTTCTCTCTCCCTGCAATGTTTGATCCTGTTCTGTCTCCCTGCAATGTTTGATCCTGTTCTGTCTCCCTGTAATGTTTGATCCTGTTCTGTCTCCCTGTAATGTTTGATCCTCTTCTGTTTCCCTGTAACATTTGATCCTGTTCTGTCTCTCTGGAACGTTTAATCCTGTTGTCTCCCTGCAATGTTTTATCCGGTTCTGTCTCCCTGCAATGTTTTATCCTGTTCTGTCTCCCTGTAATGTTTGATCCTGTTTTGTCTCCCTGTAATGTTTGATCCTGTTTTGTCTCCCTGTAATGTTTGATCCTGTTCTGTCTCCCTGTAATGTTTGACCCTGTTCTGTCTCCCTGTAATGTTTGATCCTGTTCTGTCTCCCTGTAATGTTTGATCCTGTTCTGTCTCCCTGTAATGTTTGATCCTGTTCTGTCTCCCTACAATGTTTGATCCTGTTCTGTCTCTCTGTAATAGGTTGATCCTGTTCTGTCTCTCTGTAATGTTTGATCCGGTTCTGTCTCCTTGCAATGTTTTATCCTGTTCTGTCTCCCTGCAATGTTTTATTCTGTTCTGTCTCCCTGCAATTTTTTATCCTGTTCTGACTCCCTGCAATGTTTGATCCTGTTCTGTCTCCCTGTAATGTTTGATCCTGTTCTGTCTCCCTGTAATGTTTGATCCTGTTCTGTCTCCCTACAATGTTTGATCCTGTTCTGTCTCTCTGTAATAGGTTGATCCTGTTCTGTCTCTCTGTAATGTTTGATCCGGTTCTGTCTCCTTGCAATGTTTTATCCTGTTCTGTCTCCCTGCAATGTTTTATTCTGTTCTGTCTCCCTGCAATTTTTTATCCTGTTCTGACTCCCTGCAATGTTTGATCCTGTTCTGTCTCCCTGTAATGTTTGATCCTGTTCTGTTTCCCTGCAATGTTTGATCCTGTTCTGTCTCCCTGTCATGTTTGATCCTGTTCTGTCTCCCTGTCATGTTTGATCCTGTTCTGTCTTCCTGTAATGTTTGATCCTGTTCTGTCTCCCTGTAATGTTTGATCCTGTTCTGTCTCCCTTTAATGTTTGATCCTGTTCTGTCTCCCTGCAATGTTTGATCCTGTTCTGTCTCCCTGTAATGTTTGATCCTGTTATGTTTCCCTGCAATGTTTGATCCTGTTCTGTCTCCCTGTCATGTTTGATCCTGTTCTGTCTCCCTGTCATGTTTGATCCTGTTCTGTCTTCCTGTAATGTTTGATCCTGTTCTGTCTCCCTGTAATGTTTGATCCTGTTCTGTCTCCCTTTAATGTTTGATCCTGTTCTGTCTCCCTGCAATGTTTGATCCTGTTCTGTCTCCCTGTAATGTTTGTCTGATTTTGAATGGGATTGGGCTGAAAATCTTAATTTCCCTTCAGGGATTAATAAAGTATTTCTGATTTGATTCTGAGTTAGAGAAATCGAAAATATTGAAATTTCATGACATAGTGAATTTGCACACAGCTAAAATTATACACAAAGCAAACTATAATCTGAATATACAACAATTCTTCTCAACAAAAGAGGAGAAATATAATCTTTGAGAAAAATGTCATTTAAAACATTTGTATGCACGTACAACACTTAAGACCTTCAGTATATCAGTATGTGGAATTACATTATGCAAACAATGTACTAATATGATCCACTTTGAGAAACTCTTCAAACTTAAAGTGTTTATCAAGTACAAAGACGAAGAACCATGATGAACATGCTGGATTTATTTCATCCATCCATTCATTTTCTGGATAATCTTCCTCATCTCACCATAAGAAATGTAACTTACATATCTCACCATATAAAATATATCTTACATCACCAATTATTATTTATTTATTTTTATTGTGATTACTTAAGGAGTATATTGTGAATAAATTGAAAACAGGAAGTATACAAAAATTTTAGCAACTTTTATGTAAAAGAAAAGAGGTCGGATTAAATAAATTCTGCTTCTTCCTACTCCTTTTCCAACATGTTGAATAGAGAAACTGGAAATTGTGATGCATCATGTTGTATGCTTGCATGTTCCAAATAAACTCAAACTCAACTCAACTTTTAGTCTTATTTTTAATTGGTCAACACAGGTTTAGTGAGGGAAGATGTCATACAATTTTTTAGCGGATTTCTGCGTTACCATACAGCGGATCATTTTGTCAGCTTGTAATATTTACGTTTTGTAAGTATTTTGAAAATGTACTTACTCAACTTCAAACATTTGGATTTGACGGGGCAAGACATGAATCCTCTTGGCCCTACTTGTCAAAGTCAGGGGGTCAGATCCTGCCCGTGAATGAATGATCTATGGCCCCCCCGGGGTGAAATTTTGCTGTTTTGCCCATCAGTGTTGGGGCTAGGAATTGTCAAAATGCGGTCCCAGGGACCTCATCAAGTCATAAAAATGGGGTCCCACTTTTTTGTAAGCGTTTTGAAAACAAATGATAAATGTATGCATTATCCTGTTATATCTCACATTCTATATTGTGTTTTGGAAAATGACTTCATTTAGAAAAAAAAAAATACACAACACATACAAAAAATACATATGTAAATGTATTCAGTTATAAACAAACATTCACTTTCTAGACGTTTTTCAATATACTTATTGTAAAATGTTCACAATTTGTTTTATTTTTGGCCAAATTAAGACAAAGAAAATAATCTAAAGTTGTTTTTTTTTTCAGATTTACTGCCAGGATTTTAATAGTCCGTGTGTACAGATATTCCTCCATGCGTCCCCTGAGCTAAAATGAGTTTGACCCCCCTACCCTACTTGTAAAGCCTGCCTCAAAAGTGCTAAAATTAATACAAAAGAAACCGGGAAATAAAAATAAAAAACCCAACAAGACACACTAATGTTTGATTTAATTTATTAAGGTGACCATTTCATAGATTTTTCCCCCCCACATACTTCATGTACATCAGAAATTAGAAAGGGTGAAGGAAAAATATAGTGATACCATAAACCTCTTATTAAAACCCTTTACAAAAGGAAAAAAAAACATGTAATTAATGTTTTTAATTGTATATACAAGTAGTTTTTTGTGTGAAAGAGGAGAGTGACAGGCCTTGAAAAGTCCTGCATGGAAAACAAGCAGGAGGTTGTCTTGTGGGTTTTCATTTGCTAACTTCTAAATGGTTAGAAAATGAATGAACAAGATGTAGAATACTCTATTAGGAGTTGAAGGGGCCAATTCCTGCTCATTACGTGGGCTTTTAATAACACACTCCGTCAATCTCAAATAGTGTGCGGGGGTAAATCTGCCTTCTTCTCCTCTTGGCTGACATGCTCCAACTGTGACCACGCTTATACTTTGTTGCGATTGGTCAGACGGGCCCCCGACCGCCACTCCCAGGCACCCAGACACACGCCCCCCTTAACTAGTCATGTGATCATCGTTATCAATAAGGAAGAATTATATGAGAATTGGATATCTGGTGTCAGACGGGGCTTTGTTGACAAAAATGCTGTCCGTTAAGTGAACTTGAGATAAGTCTTAAATAAGCTCCACCAAAAACAAGTTCTGTCTTGTTCCTGTTGTAGCTCATCTTCCAACAACCACCTGGACATCGCTACTACTACTACTCAGGAAGTTATTGACAGCTAATCAACAAGAGTTGAGGAAAACACTGGCACAGAATTGCAGGTCATGCACTCAGCCCCCGCAGACGAGCTACAATAGAATCAAAAAGTTGGCCTACGCTGTAGCATAATGAAGCTTTTAGATATTTATTTTTTTGTTGGGGAGTGCACATTAAGTTTAAATGAGTTTTTGAGGTGGGGGGGGCATAATGAAGTCTTAAGGTTCACATTTCCCATGTCTAAAAAACACGTTCTAGCTGACGTCCAAAAAGAGCGGTCGTTGATTAGCAGGTGACTCCCAGCAAGTTGTGACGTGTGAAATGTGAGATTCCGTGAGAAACCTCTCAAAGTTGTTGTACCCAAATGTTTAGGAGATTTCGGAGTGGCATGAAAATGAATCCAGTGCTAAACCTGTAGCAAATGTAGAATAGGACCCCCCTTTAGCAACAAAAGGCAAGGTTGACAAATACTATTATTTTCTATGTTATCTTCCACTCACTGTGTAATTAAGTCCTTGTCAAAAACACTACCAGTGCTTTATTTATGAATCGGAATCACGAGCAACACCACATTTGGTTGCAGTTTCCTGCATCAAATTAAGAATCTTCAAAAACGAAGACGCCGCTGCTTATTTTGCCTAGTTGCTGCAGTAATTCAAGCATGGAGTATGTAACACCTGTTTAATTCACTAAAGCTTCTGGGGTGATGGGGGGCAGCTAAAGGGAAGAAGTAAAACACTAAGTCAAAGGATCTAGCTAAGAAAAACAGTCTCAAAACGTTATTTGGTTCGACTTTTTTTTGGTGTTTTCCTCCGCAAAATACATGAATGTACCTAATTGCCATCTTGGAATACTTGTCATCCCCTAAGAAGACGCCGTCAGGGTCATTTATTTGACAAAAACCAACAGCAGAAACATGAGAAGGCGATACTAGTATTTCCTCACTCAGGTAATGGCTAACCTTCATTCACTGCGGTTCTATAAAACTAGAACTCCTTTTCAGTGCAGACATTGCCATTTTTTCCACTGTCAAACAGCAAAATACTGCAGGAAGCAAGGAGCCAGGGCAGCTTCTCACTGGCAAACCTGCCCAATGTATGCGGGAAGCACCACAAGTTGCTTCTTATTTGTCCTTATTTTGGCTTCTTGGAGGAAACTGCACTTTCTTGGGGGAATTTTGGCTTCTTAAATGGGAACTGCACTTTTTGGGGGGTATTTTGCCTGTCATTCACAATTCCAATGCAAGACAAGAACACTTTTTTTTTTTTGCATTCAAATTTGTAAAACACGACAAGTACGAGGTGGCTAACCAAGAAGCTAATTGAAGTCATCTATTGCGTCCATTAAAAACGTCGAAAAAAATACAAACAATACTCCATTTATATTTCGTGATCGGAATATAAACCAAGCGTTAGCGATATTGTTGCTACAAGCGCTAATGCAAAGGAACTACTTTTAGCGGCGCCGCGATCACAAGGAGGGACCTAGCTTATGAAGCTATTGACATACTGAGCTGGTGAGCTGCTGCATTGCTGCTGAGCTGGTGAAAGTTAATTCTCAATTTCAAATCTTGCCTCTCACTTGTAGAGTAGAAGGTGGTGGCCTTAAACCGAGAAGTTGGTCAACTTTGACATTCAACTTAGACCCGGAGATGTCGAGAAAGACACGAAAAGAAGCTTGCTTGCGCTCATCTCTTTCTTATTTTTTTACTTGCATGATGAATTCTCCATTTAAACGTGAAGATATAAACATCTCCTCAATTGGCACCCCGGTGAGAGCAGACATTGTATAGTAAGTGATTGTTTTATTATGTCTGTAGTTTGTATTTCTTCTTTAGCATTGTATCGTTAGCGGTGGATCGGCTTATCACTCAGCTTCTAAGACTTGTAGGTCATCCTCCTTATATTCGGATCAAAAATATAAAGTTTTGCATTATCATTTGTTCTAAAGTAGTCATCGTTGCCGCTCATGAAGTCTGCCGTGAGTAGTAGTGTTGCCGAAGGAAATGGCAAACGCTGTGATGGGTCTGTGAAATTAATGCGCCAATTTATGCTTTAAATTAGCAAAACATGTACATATTACGTTATTATGAATGTGCATGTTACTATATTACATATAAACTCAGTGTGTACAACATTGATGGAGGCTTTTAAATGTTTTTAGAACGCTTTATAGGCGGATTACAGCAAATCACAATACCTCCATTGTCAGCTGACTCTTGCTAGCGTTTATTTACAAGTTAGAATGCATAAAAAAGAGAAACAAATGTGTTTTTCTCACCTAAGGATTGTGAATGATAGACAAAATTCCCAAAAGAAGTGCAGTTCACCTTTGAAAGTCTTGTTAGCGGGACAGGTGAGAGAGGAGGAGACAATCATTGTTGGTGATGTTGCTTTGTTAGGGGTGCACTCACACTGCTCTACACGTCATCACTTCATCATACAAGCCATATTGCAAATTGCCCGACCCAGTTTGCTTAGAGTGGTTCTGTGGTGCGAGCAGGCTGGGAGGGAGCAGCAGACAAGTCTATTTAACGTGCATCTGCCAGTGGACTTTGTGCAGTATTTCAAGTCTTTAGATGATGCAAGGTGGCGATAGTCATTAATAACTAGCAGAAGGAGCGATTTCATTGATTAGTATACACGCCCAGGTTAGGTTCTCTTGCATGAGCAATCATGCCCAGGTGCACCTTTTCTAACAAACGCTTGCCTAAAAAGTGTGAGTGCACCCTAAGAGCCAACACAATACAATCAGCGTCACTGTTGGCGACCCGCTTTTAACCTCGCCATGAATATTTGGACTAATGCAAAGCAAGACACAATTGCTGCCCTCCAGTGGTGACTTTTTAACCTCGCTGATGATCTCAGGGGCGATTTTTGGCAAACGCTACCATGGCTAATTTGGCGCTCATTCTGAGGTACAGGATCGACGGTGGTAGATTTTGGTTCCGACGAAGGCTAGCGATCGGAAAGGTTTTCCTTTGGGATGGATGCAAGAGACACACAAGAGTCCCATTGTGGTCTTGATCCCTGTGTACCTGCCTCTTGAGGCTGCTTTCAAAACATCACTCCTGTCCGAAGCCTTCCGTCTCCTCGATGGCGAACATCAGCTTCTCTTTCAGCTGCTCGTAGCTCTTGTAGGGCGGCAGGTCCAATCTGTTGAAACTGTAGCAAAGATTAGGGCCAGGATGTAAACATGTGATCCATTTATAGCAATTTTCATCCACCATGTTTATATTGGGACTATTAGAAGAGTGTACCACAATGCTACACTTAAATCCTGTTGGATGGTTATCGCCACGTGTTGTACGCTGGGAGAGAAACATAAAGATTAAACCTATGAATTCTTCTGTAGATTCAATTCAAGTTTGCTTTCTCAAGATGTCCATGCAGACGTCCATTATGGCACAACTACTCCTGGTATCATTACATTTATCATTAAAATACTAGCAAAACAAATTCAGAACATTCAGAAAGAGACGATCATACACTGTTTGTTGATCAATGACAATCAACTAATTGATTTGTTCATATTTGTAAAAGAAAATGGAACATTTATCAAAGCGTCCAATCCTGGTGTTGGCTTCACAGAAAGCCAAAGAAAAAGAAAGTGGCAATTCTAAGGAAAGAGATTATTCTAAATTGTACCTAATGTCATGACTGGTTTTATTGATTATTGACTATTTTATTGATTATAGGACAAGCAGTAGAAAATGGATGGATGGTAATTTTATGTCACTTATTGTTTGTCTTTGGTACACTAATGTGTATATTATATTTTATTTTAGCAGAAATATATATCTACAAACCCAGTTTCCATATGAGTTGGGAAATTGTGTTCGATATAAACAGAATACAATGATTTGCAAATCCTTTTCAACCCATATTCAGTTGAATATGCTACAAAGACAACATATTTGATGTTGAAACTCAAACTTTATTTTTTTTTTGCAAATAACAATTAACTTAGAATTTCATGGCTGCAACACGTGCCAAAGTAGTTGGGAAAGGGCATGTTCACCACTGTGTTACATCACCTTTTCTATAAACAACACTCAGTAAACGTTTGGGAACTGAGGAAACTAATTGTTGAAGCTTTGAAAGTGGAATTCTTTCCCATTCTTGTTTTATGTAGGTAGAGCTACAGTCCTTCAACAGTCCGGGGTCTCCGCTGTCGTATTTTATGCTTCATAATGCGCCACACATTTTCCATGGGAGACAGGTCTGGACTGCAGGCAGGCCAGTCTAGTACCCGCACTCTTTTACTACGAAGCCACACTGTTGTAACACGTACCTTGGCATTTTCTTAGTGAAATAAGCAGAGGCGTCCATGATAACGTTGCTTGGACGGCAACATATGTTGTTCCAAAACCTGTACGTACTTTTCAGCATTAATGGTGCCTTCACAGATGTGTAAGTTACCCATGCCTTGGGCACTAATGCACCCCCATACCATCACACATGCTGGCTTTTAATCTTTGCGCCTTGAACAATCCGGATGGTTCTTTTCCTCTTTGATCTGGAGTACACAACGTCCACAGTTTCCCCCCAAAAATTTAAATATGGACTTGTCAGACCACAGAACACTTTTCCACTTTGCATCAGTCCATCTTAGATGAGCTCGGGCCCAGCGAAGCAGGCGGCGTTTCTGGGTGTTCTTGATAAATGGCTTTCGCTTTGCATAGTAGAGATTTTACTTGCACTTAGAGATGCAGCGACAAACTGTATTTAGTGACAGTGGTTTTCTGAAGTATTCCTGAGCCCATGTGGTGATATCCTTTAGAGATTGATGTCGGTTTTTTATACAGTGCTGTCTGAGGGATGGAAGGTCACGGCCATTCAATGTTGGTTTTCGGCCATGTCGCTTACGTGGAGTGATTTCTCCAGATTCTCTGAACCTTTTGATGATATTATGGAGCGTAGATGTTGAAATCCCTAGATTTCTTGCAATTGCACTTTGAGAAACGTTGTTCTTAAACTGTTTGACTATTTGCTCACGCAGTTGTGGACAAAGGGGTGTACCTCGCCCCATCCTTTCTTGTGAAAGACTGAGCATTTTTTGGGAAGCTGTTTTTATACCCAATCATGGCACCCACCTGTTCCCAATTAGCCTGCACACCTGTGGGATGTTCGAAATAAGTGTTTGATGAGCATTCCTCAACTTTATCAGTATTTATTGCCACCTTTCCAAACTTCTTTGTCACGTGTTGCTGGCATCAAATTCTAAAGTTAATGATTATTTGCAAAAAAAATGTTTATGAGTTTGAACATCAAATATGTTGTCTTTGTAGCATATTCAACTGAATATGGGTTGAAAAGGATTTGCAAATCATTGTATTCTGTTTATATTTACATCTAACACAATTTCCCAACTCATGTGGAAACGGGGTTTGTATTTTTATATTGCTCTTTATCTTCTGTATGAGCATTATTATGTAAACTCAAAGTTATTGTTTTTTTGTTACTATTTTTGTATTACAACATTTTATTATTGATCATGTTGTACTGCATTGTAATCTTTTGTTTTGTGATTGTGTGATGTTTTTTTGCCTGGACCCCAAGAATAATAGTCTCCACTGCGGTGTAGACTAATGGGGATCCTTAATAAACTCAATTAAGGAACCTCAATGAGCAACATTTCCGTCCCTTGCTACAGTAACTTGGCATTGCACACACTGTAAACATAATTGTTTACCTTTTGGGGACTCACCATGTGTGACTTCTGGGAAGCCAGTTCTCTTTTCCCACCTTCTCGATGCAGAACTTTTGAGGGCCATTGCTTCCTATAAAGTGAGGTACACGCTTAAGTCATACAGTGTGACAATTTAGAGCTGGAATAAAAAAACAAAACTACCTCCAACTCTTTATATTTAACTGAAGCTTTCATTATTGGCATTAAAACCAAACATAATGACAGGTCTGAATTTGCCTATTCATATCATTACAGAAAATGCTCAGCACAAGTGTAACCAAAAATCAAACAAAAATAAACACTCAAATAATAATAATAATTATAATAATATTACCCATGAGGTCAGAAAAGCCTCCTACAGGAAGGCGGCAGGTACCGGTGACAAACTGCAACATCCTCATCCTCTTCTCGTTGTCCATCTCTTTTATTAACTGCAGGGCGGGGAAATGATCCAAGAACAGAACATTAGGTACAGGAGGCAACAATCCACAGACACACAAAATAAGTGATGATGGGGTGAACACGAATAACACGGTCATCTCTGGTCTTGACGTCCTTATGGTGTTGCTGCTGACCTGCCAGAACCACAGGATCTGCTTGCTGCCTCGAGGGTAATGTCGGTAGATGGTGTTTCTTTGCCAGTCTGCCAGGTCGATCTCCTGCATGCCACACAGCATCACCTGCAAGGACAAACCCGTACATCTCATCTAACATAAATACATTTTGTTTCCTTAAAAGGGAACATTATCACAATTTCAAAAGGGTTAAAAACAATAAAAATCAGTTCCCAGTGGCTTGTTGTATTTTTTGAAGTTTTTTTCAAAATTTTACCGGTCTCGGAATATCCCTAAATAAAGCTTTAAAGTGCCTTATTTTGTCTCTCTGCGAAGACACTGGCCATTTCCCTGTGACGTCACACAGTGCTGCCAATGTAAACAAACAATGGGAATACCACAGCAACATATAGCGACATTAGCTCGGATTCAAACTCGGATTTCAGCGACTTAAGCGATTCAACAGATTACGCATGTATTAAAACAGATGGTTGGAGTATGAAAGTATTGAAGAAGAAACTGAAGCTATTGAGCGAATTCATAGCCATAGCATGGCCGAATAGCTGCGTTAGCATCGCTGGTAAAATGTGCGGACCAAACGATCAGGACTTTCGCATCTTTTGACACTGGAGCAACTTAAATCCGTCGATTGGTAAGTGTTTGTTTCGCATTAAATGTGGGTGGAAGGAAACGTAATATAGTTGCAAATGCATCTACAGGTTATCCATACATCTCTGTACCATGTCTGCTTTAGCATCGATTAGCGTAGCATGTTAGCATCGATTAGCGTAGCATGTTAGCATCGATTAGCTGGCAGTCAACATCAACAAAACTCACCTTTGTGATTTCGTTGACTATCGTTGCAAATGCATCTGCAGGTTATCCATACATCTCTGTGCCATGTCTGTCTTAGCATCGCCGGTCAAATGTGGAGACACTGGCACATTCAACGGGGGTCTGGCGGCAGACACTTTGGCATCTTCGGGCCAGTGGTGCAACTTGAATCCCTCCCTGTTAGTGTTGTTACACCCTCCGACAACACACCGTCGAGGCATGATGTCTCCAAAGTTCCAAAAAATAGTCAAAAAAACGGAAAATAACAGAGCTGAGACCCGGTGTTTGGAATGTGTTGAAAATGAAAATGGTGGGTGTGTTACCTCGGCGACGTCACATTCTGACGTCATCGCTTCCAGCGCGATAAACAGAAAGGCGTTTAATTCGCCAAAATTCACCCATTTAGAGTTCGGAAATCGGTTAAAAAAATAGATGGTCTTTTTTCTGCACCATCAAGGTATATATTGACACTTACATAGGTTTGGTGATAATGTTCCCCTTTAATTGTTAGGACCACCAGGTATCGTGCAAAATGGATCAAATCGGATCCAAGTGTATGTGGTCGTACCTCCAGCTCCTTGGCGTCAAAATACTGCAGGTATTGCTGCGGTAGGACCTCATTGAAGCCTTCGAAGAACGCCTGTGTTTGCTCTTCTACGCCTCGAGACATTCTCCACTCTGCTACCAACCTGAAAGCAATAACTCTCATTAAAAAAAATGACATTCAAGCACTTTTAAGATCAATTTTATAATCCATTTATTGAGTTGTTCATTGATCATTACGCGTGTCACCCTGGGTCAATAAATGGATTTAAATAAAACAAAAAATAAAATAAAATAATACAATTTAATAAAAAAATAAAAATAGATGCACTTCTTTATAAATTGTAAAATTCAAGTTAATTACAGTTTATTAATTTCATGTTTGTGCACCAAAATGGTAAAAATAAAATTGAAATAAAAACTTCTGGAAAATCAAGTAAAATTCAGAGTCAGACAGCGATGGTGATGCTGTGACAGAAATAGCATTCAACCAAGGAATGATTTGTTATTTGTAGTTTTTCATTACATTTGACTATTGTTACCGTTGATAATGGTGAGTGTGGGATCTGTGTTTTCCTTGATTTATCAAAAGCATTTGATCCCATTGATTTTGAAATCTTATTGAGTAAATTGCAACACTATAGTGTCAGAGGGGTTGCACTCAATTGGTTCAGAAGTTATTAATATGAAAGGGAGCAATATGTGCAAATAAATAACTGCAAATCTCCAAGTAAAATTTTAACATGTGGAGTTCCACAAGGCTCCGTATTGGGACCACTTCTTTTTATATTATATATAAACGACTTTGTGAACTCATCAATTATTTTTCACAAAGTAATTTATTCATGTGACACAAAAATCCTGAATTCCTTCAAGCTATTGTCAATAGTGAATTCATCAAAGTAGACAATTGGTTCAAATGTAATAAATTATCAAACAAACTATTATATGTCGTTCAAAAAGAAGTCGTAAAAACTTTGATATATCCATCCCATCCATCCATTTTCTACCGCTTATTCCCTTTTGGGGTTGCGGGGGGCGCTGGCGCCTATCTCAGCTACAATCGGGCGGAAGGCAGGGTACACCCTGGACAAGTCGCCACCTCATTGCAGGGCCAACACGAATAGACAGACAACATTCACACACTAGGGCCAATCTAGTGTTGCCAATCAATCTATCCCCAGGTGCATGTCTTTGGAAGTGGGAGGAAGCCGGAGTACCCGGAGGGAACCCACGCATTCACGGGGAGAACATGCAAACTCCACACAGAAAGATCCCGAGCCTGGATTTGAACCCAGGACTGCAGGAACTTCGTAATGTGAGGCAGACGCGCTAACCCCTCTGCCACCGTGAAGCCCTAAAACTTTGATATAATACTGATTAAAATAAGCGGTAAAGCAATTGAGAGCGTTGGGAACACTAATTTCCTTGGAAAATACACAGATGGATTTATAAATTTAAAAAGCCATATTGAAAACTTAATGAATAAATTATCTAAATGTTTCGGTCAATTTTCCCTCCAATGTTTCATATGTGAGAGCAAACTCCTTGAGCATTCAGTGGCGCACATGTGAGCGACAGCCGACGTGCACACTGTTATGCGCTTATCTTTTTATTGGATTTTGTGCGCGGCCTAGATTTGCCGTGCGCAGAGGACACGTGAGCAGTGTGCAATTGCACAGGCGCGTACCTTAGAGGGAACGTTAATGTCCGTCTACTCTCAAAATTGAGGCACTTTCTTCCTCTTAACACCTAATTCTGTATCGGACTCTATTTGAACCACATATAAACTATTGCAATGTCGTATGGTGTAACACGTATCCCAGTTATCTTAAAAAACTGGAGATTCTTCAGAAGAGAGTCATACGTGTTATATCATGGACAAACTTTAATGCTCCCTCAAATTCTCTTTTTTATGGGTACAATCTTACAACAGATCCCATAGTGCTTGTATTGTTTATAAAATGGTATATGGATTAAATTGTAGACAATGAATGCCAGCTCATTCCAGCGACCACTACTTCTCATAGATATAACACTAGAAGTAAGCCTTTACTAAGAGGAAAAAAGTGGTCATCTTAAGTGTACAAGCGTTAGTATAGCCTGTAGAGGCCCGATGATCTGGAATGATTGATAGCTCAATAAAAGAATCAAATTCTTTAAACATTTTCAAAAAGTGCTTAAGTTAAATTTATTGCGACGTTATGTTTAGTACTTTTAACACGCTTATGGTTAAGGAATTCACATTAGTTGCATAATTTTTGTCTTGACCATTGTATGTATGATGAGATTATCACAGATCTTCAAGATGCAGCCTTTTAATCAAATTTGAATGATAGGATATTAAAACTGATTTGGTGGATTTAAAGATTCCTTTTTTATTTATAAATTAAATTGCAAATGGGTATTTGGTGGGTAGATTTTGAAATGTATTGAATTGCATTTTGTATAATATATGATGATGTACATTTAACTGTGGGTCCCTGTCCATAAGCTGTGTGCTTCTAGGGATGACCTTTTTGCAGAACGGACTCTGATATTAACAAAAGAAACAATAATAAATTACAAAACTATGTTTGTCTGTAAAAAAAATTTAAAATACTGTATGTAAAAAAATTTGACTTGGTAAAACACTCAGAAAAGGGAATAATATAACAGTGGCTGCATGGCCATCATCAAGAATAAAGATGGTATCTTTGAACATGTGGAAAGATCTGCTCTGATGGCATAGATGGTGATAAATAAGCAACGTAGTGATCTCCTTGTGCAGACTTCTTCCTCATTTGCAACTAACAACCACACAGTTTTTCAAAAATTTGTTGTATTTAATCTTGTCTTGCTGTATTTCATATTACTGTATTTTTCGGACTATAAGTCAGTTTTTTTTCATAGTTTGGCCGGGGGTGCGACTTATACTCAGGAGTGACTTATGTGTGAAATTATTAACACATTACCGTAAAATATCCATCCATCCATCCATCATCTTCCGCTTATACGAGGTCGGGTCGCGGGGGCAACAGCCTAAGCAGGGAAACCCAGACTTCCCTCTCCCCAGCCACTTCGTCTAGCTCTTCCCGGGGGATCCCGAGGCGTTCCCAGGCCAGCCGGGAGACATAGTCTTCCCAACGTGTCCTGGGTCTTCCCCGTGGCCTCCTACCGGTTGGACGTGCCCTAAACACCTCCCTAGGGAGGCGTTCGGGTGGCATCCTGACCAGATGCCCGAACCACCTCATCTGGCTCCTCTCGATGTGGAGGAGCAGCAACCGTAAAATATCATATAATAATATTTATCTCATTCACGTAAGAGACTAGACGTATAAGATCTCATGGGATTTATGGATTAGGAGTGAGAGATAGTTTGGTAAAGGTATAGCATGTTCTATATGTTATAGTTATTTGAATGACTCTTACCATAATATGTTAGGTTAACATAGCAGTTGGTTATTTATGCCTCATATAACCTACACTTATTCAGCCTGTGGTTCACTATTCTTTATTTATTTTAAATTGCCGTTTAAATGTCTATTCTTGGTTTTCGGTTTTATCAAAGAAATTTCCCCCAAAAATGCGACTTATACCGGTATGTGTTTTTTTTCTTCTTTGTTTTGCATTTTCGGCAGGTGCAATTTATACTCCGGAGCAATTTATACTCCGAAAAATGCGGTACATTCATGTTTATTCTGTGTACATTGTGAGTGACTAAAGCTATCAATTTGGTATAGGTTTATGTATGTCAACACACACCTGATGTACTCTTCTTTGTTCTCCTCCGTAACTTGAATGTCTCCTCCTTCGGGTTTCAGGTCGTGGGTGGTGATTTCCCCTAAAATTTCCTTGTCGACACAGAAGAACATTTCCAAGCCGCATTCTTCGATGTTGTTGTCCCTAAGGGGACAGGGTGGACAATCACAACACTGAACTATACAGTTTGGATAACAACACAGATTTACTATCCAGTCAAAATGTGTCATCACAGACATTGTCAAAAGTAGAGATCTGTGATGTGCGTTCAGGGGAGGCAGTGCCTCACCTGTGATCATGCAAAGAAATAAAATATATAATGATAAAATAATTGTAATTGTTAGTTTTGAATTTTTAATTTACCTTCACCAATTCGGATGATATTTTCTTAAAAATCGCTGAATTTTCGCAATCCCTAGTAAAATTCTCTGTCTGCCGTGCGGCCAGAGCGCGTTCTTGTCTGGTGTGTTGCTGAGCATTCAAAATGGCAGAGAAAAAAGTCTGAGGTGAGGCAAACAGTTCTCGTGCCTTACGATAGTGGCGCTCATGATCAGAGACATACAGCTTTCTGAGATTCTTATTTTGTTAGCGCAGACAGGATGAAGCAGCGCTTTATTGTGAAGGTAGGAACTGTGCAGTCGGTCTTTAGAGTTTTGACGGCAGGTACGGCGTGAGAGTCTGTTGAAATAAAAAGTGTTTCTCGCCTTCCTTTCGGTCATTTTTTCTTAAAAAGTCTTCTCACAAGAACTGCGGGTGCTGTGAATGTTAATCAAGTGAGGAAAGTAACGTCTTGGTGAAGACTGATGATCGCAAATGTTTAGGTCTATTTTTTAAATGCCTGGCTGGCGATGGACTGACACACCCTCCGCTATTGACCGCCAGGTCTCGTTCGACTTAATGGGCACCCCTAGTTTAGAGTGTCAGACTTTGTGTGTTTCTGTCACGACGCTACATTGCTAGCAAGGCACTTGAACAAAATCACCTTCAAGTATTTCCAGCCTGTGCATTCATTGAGCACCAAAATGAAGCTTCGTCTGTCCCTTTAGCGAACCAAGTTTTTTAGTACCCATCCCTAGACCCAACAAGATGCACTGTATTAAGAAAACTTGTTGAAATAAGAGGGGTGCACTCAGTTTTGAAAAATATTGTGAACAAAAACAGAACTTACTTGATCCACATGAGAGAGTTGTAGAACTCGGGATCGACAGACTCCAGGTCTTTGAGGGCTAAAGGCTTGTTCAGGATGCGCTTATAAAATGGTAGCGAGAAACCCGTGTCGATGAACTTGCCGTGGAAGAGCGCCTAAAAAAAGACAGACCAGGAATTAGGTTGGGATTTCATCCTAGCTAGACACTAGTTGATAAGAGATGTAAAGGACTAACCATGGCGATGAAGCGGCCGATGAACTTGAAATATTTCAGATGGTCGGGGTTGATGTAAGAGGCCGGGTTTATCTGCAGACAGTAGTTTTCTTTCCCGGCGTATTCAAACAAACAATACATGGGGTTCAGCACCTCGTGGGACAGCAGGAAGAACCACTCCCTGTAAGAGAAGAAGAGGAGGGTTAACGCCTCTCGTCCAACACTAGACTACGTTTACACTGCAGGCCAAAGTGGCACAGATCGGATTTTTTTTCAGATCCGATTTTTCCAGCTGACTGTTTACACTGCAAGTAAAATGTAATTTTTGTCAGACTTCAGAGTAATGTGGCCCTAATGTGGCCTCAAAGTCACTTGCATGTGCTCTTCAATAAGGTGAAGACAAGGGATGTTGACCGGGAGGAAGTCGCTACTACTACAAAATAAAATAAAAGTCGGAACACCTTAAAAATGAGTGTTTTTAATAATGAAAGTAATATAAAGTGTGAATAGATGTATATAGTGTAATATATTTGGGAGGGTTGTAATCTTTTTATGGCTGTTAAGTAGAGGAGACACGGACATCAGCGTGGATCGATGTAAGCTTTATTTTAAGACGCCACCATCACTTTCTTTGGAATCAAAATATATATTCATATATTGCATATAGCTTATTATTGTGCAATATTGACAAGTGATGCACCGAAAATTCAGTCGTCTTAAATACAAAACCGAAACCGGATGTTGTGTAACGTTGCTTCCCCATAGCTGATGAAAAAAAATCACATTCTGGTCGCATTGCCTTTAGACCAAAGTCACGTTTGAAAAGATCAGATTATAATCAAATCAAGGACTACCTCCTGATGTGGCCTGAATCTGACGCCAAAAGATCCGATTTGATGCACTTTGGAGCGTTTAGACCAGCGGGAAAAAAAATCTGATTTATATCACATGAGGGCAAACAAATCTAATTTGGTGTTCAGTGTAAACGGGGCCAAAGTGAGTCTCAACACACACCTTGAGTGTACTAGACCAGTGCCTTTCAACCACTGTGCTGCAGCACACTAGTGTGCCATGAAATACAGTCTGGTGTGCCATGGGAGATTATGTAATTTCACCTATTTGGGGTCAAATTTTTTTTGCAAAGCAGTAATTATAGTCTGCAAATGATGTGTTGTTGTTTAGTGTCGGTGCTGTCTAAAGCTCGGCAGCGTAACCGTGTAATACTCTTCCATATCAGTAGGTGGCAGCCGGTAGCTAATTGCTTTGTAGATGTCGGTAACAGCGGGAGGCAGCGTGCAGGTAAAAAGGTATGTAATGCTTAAACCAAAATTAAACAAAAGGTGAGTGCCCCTAAGAAAAGGCATTGAAGCTTAGGGAAGGCTATGCCGAACGAAAGTAAAACTGAACAGGCGACAAAGTAAACAAAAACCGAATGCTGGACGACAGCAAAGACTTACTGTGTAGCAAAGACTGCATCCACAGTGTACATCCCAACATGACATGACAATCAATGTCCCCACAAAGAAGGATAAAAACAACTGAAATATTCTTGATTGCTAAAACAAAGTAGATGCGGGAAATATCGCTAAAAAGCAAGATATGAAACTGCTACAGGAAAATACCAAAAAAAAGAGTAAAAGCCACCAAAATAGGAGCGCAAGACAAGAAGTAAAACACTACACACTGCAAAACAGCGAAAAACTTTAAATAAGTCAGGGTGTGATGTGACAGGTGGTGACAGTACACCTACTTTGAGACAAGAGCTATAGTCATGCATGCTTGGTTATGCTTTAAAGCAGGGGTCACCAACCTTTTTGAAACCAAGAGCTACTTCTTGGGTACTGATTAATGTGAAGGGCTACCAGTTTAATACACACTTAAATAAATTGCCAGAAATAGCCAATTTGCTCAATTTTCCGTTTAATAAATAAATCTATATGTATAAAAAAATGGGTATTTCTGTCCGTCATTCCGTCGTACATTTTTTTTCCTTTCACGGAGGGTTTTCTGTAGAGAATAAAAGATGAAAAAAAACACTAAACTGAACGGTTTAAAAGAGAAGAAAACAAAAAAAATGAAAATTTAATTTTGAAACATAGTTTATCTTCAATTTCGACTCTTTAAAATTCAAAATTCAACCAAAGAAAATGGAAAAAAACTAGCTAATTCGAATCTTTTTGAGAAAATTAAAAAAATAATTTATGGAACATCATTAGTAATTTTTCCTGATTAAGATTAATTTTAGAATTTTGATGACATGTTTTAAATAGGTTAAAATCCAATCTGCACTTTGTTAGAATATATAACAAATTGGACCAAGCTATATTTCTAACAAAGACAAATCATTATATCTTCTAGATTTTCCAGAACAAAAATATTAAAAGAAATTCAAAAGACTTTGAAATAAGATTTAAATTGGATTCTACAGATTTTCTATATTTACCAGAATATTTTTTTAAATTTTAATCAAAATAAGTTTGAATAAATATTTCACAAATATTCTTCTTCGAAAAAACAGAAGCTAAAATGAAGAATTAAATTAAAATGTATTTATTAATTTTTTATAATAACATTTTTTTTTTTACCTGAACATTGATTTAAATTGTCAGGAAAGAAGGGGAAGGAATTTAAAAAGTAAAAATGTATATGTGTTTAAAAATCCTAAAATCATTTTTAAGGTTGTATTTTTTCTCTAAAATTGTCTTTCGGAAAGTTATAAGAAGCAAAGTAAAAAAATTAATGAAATTATTTAAACAAGTGAAGACCATCCATCCATCCATCTTCTTCCGCTTATCCGAGGTCAGGTCGCGGGGACAGCAGCCTAAGCAGGGAAGCCCAGACTTCCCTCTCCCCAGCCACTTCGTCTAGCTCTTCCCGGTGGATCCCGAGGCGTTCCCAGGCCAGCCGGGAGACATAGTCTTCCCAACGTCTTCCCCATGGCCTCCTACTGGTTGGACGTGCCCTAAACACCTCCCTAGGGAGGCGTTCGGGTGGCATCCTGACCAGATGCCCGAACCACCTCATCTGGTTCCTCTCGATGTGGAGGAGCAGCGGCTTTACTTTGAGTTCCTCCCGGATGGCAGAGCTTCTCACCCTATCTCTAAGGGAGAGACCTACCACACGGCAGAGGAAACTCTTTTGGGACACTTGTATACTCTAGCCTTTAAATAGACCTCCTTTTTAGACCAGTTGATCTGCCGCTTCTTTTCTTTCTCCTATGTCCCCCCCTCCCTTGTGGAGGGGGTCCGGTCCGATGACCATGGATGAAGTACTGGCTGTCCAGAGTCGAGACCCAGGATGGACCGCTCGTCGGGACCCAGGATGGACCGCTCGCCTGTATCGGTTGGGGACATCTCTACGCTGCTGATCCGCTTGAGATGGTTTCCTGTGGACGGGACTCTCGCTGCGGTCTTGGATCCGCTTGAACTGAACTCTCGCGGCTGTGTTGGAGCCACTATGGATTGAACTTTCACAGTATCATGTTAGACCCGCTCGACATCCATTGCTTTCGGTCCCCTAGAGAGGGGGGGTTGCCCACATCTGAGGTCCTCTCCAAGGTTTCTCATAGTCAGCATTGTCACTGGCGTCCCACTAGATGTGAATTCTCTCTGCCCACTGGGTGTGAGTTTTCCTTGCCCTTTTGTGGGTTCTTCCGAGGATGTTGTAGTCGTAATGATTTGTGCAGTCCTTTGAGACATTTGTGATTTGGGGCTATATAAATAAACATTGATTGATTGATTGATTGATTGTACCCGTGATCTTGTCCTTTCGGTCATGACCCAAAGCTCATGACCATAGGTGAGGATGGGAACGTTAATCGACTGGTAAATTGAGAGCTTTGCCTTCCGGCTCAGGTCCTTCTTCACCACAACGGATCGGTACAACGTCCACATTACTGAAGACGCCGCACCGATCCGCCTGTCGATCTCACGATCCACATTTCCCTCACTCGTGAAGACCAAGTCTTAAAAATATTTTCTTGGATTTTCAAATTGTATTTTAGTTTTGTCTCTCTTAAAATTAAAAGTGTCGAGCAAAGTGAGACCAGCTTGCTAGTAAATAAATCAAATTAAAAAAATAGAAGCAGCTCACTAGTAAGTGCTGCTATTTGAGCTATTTTTAGAACAGGCCAGCGGGCGACTCATCTGGTCCTTACGGGCGACCTGGTGCCCGCGGGCCCCGCATTAGTGACCCTTGCTTTAAAGTCATAGCCAACAATTGCGACAACGACTTTTTACTGTCAACTGAGTTTTGTTTTTTTAATGATTTCTGCTGGTGGTGTGCCTCCGCATTTTTTCCAACGCAAAAAAAGTGTCTTGGCTCCAAAAAGGTTGAAAAGCACTGTACTAGACACCGTGATTATCCATCAGTTCCTACTTGGTACTTGCCTTGCAACACCTCCATAGTCGAGGCCTTCTTCTCCTGGAAAGATGATCCACAGTCTTCTTCGTAAATCCTGAGCATTAAAGCTCATTATCTAAAAATCAAATATGTACACAGTCAGGGCAGGTCAGTGGAGAGCACAAACATTGAAAAATCAGAAGGGTGATAAGCATACACACATGTTTTCAGGTGTCACCCCATCCCACATTAAGTGGAAGGCACATTTCACAAGATCACTATTGTTTCATCTGACCACAGAACTTTCCTCCAGGAGGTCTTATCTTTGTCCTTGTGATCAGCAGCAAACTTTGGACGAGCCTTAAGGTGTGGCTTCTGAAGCAAGGGCTACCTTCTTGCATGGTAGCCTCTCAGTCCATGACAATACAAAACACGCTTGACTGTGGACACTGACACCTGTGTTCAAGCAGCTTCCAATTCATTGCAGACCTGCTTTTTGGTTGTTCTCGGTTGAATTTTGATCATCGGGACCAATTTTCTCTCAGCGCCAGGTCATAGCTTGCATTTTCTTCCTCATCGTGGCAGTTACAAAACAGTGCCATGCACGTTGTACTTACGAAACATTGTCTGCACAGTTGCTCTTGGGACCTTAAGCTGGTTTAAAATGGCTCTGAGTGACTTTCCTAACTTGTTCAAGTCAATGATTCGTTTTTCAGATCTGTGCTGAGTTCCTTTGACTTTGCCATTGTCGCGTTTGTAACCGAGTCTAATGACTTCATCACATGAGCCTAATTTAAATGGGCTCAGAAAAGTCAACAGGTGTCGTCAATCATAATCATTCACATGAAGTTAAAAGGCCATGCCATGAAGCTCATTTGATTTGATTGTAACTTTTCTACGTCACCAAAATTGATCATGTACTGTATCTTGCAGTTCGTATACTTTTGACCTAGCAGTTTTGGTCAAATTTTCAGTAGACCCGTAATAAATTCATAAATGATAAATAAATGGGTTGTACTTGTATAGCGCTTTTCTACCTTCAAGGTACTCAAAGCGCTTTGACATTACTTCCACACTTACCCATTCACACACACATTCACACACTGACGGAGGGAGTTGCCATGCAAGGCGCTAACCAGCACCCATCAGGAGCAAGGGTGAAGTGTCTTGCTCAGGACACAACAGACGTGACGAGGTTGGTACTAGGTGGGGATTGAACCATGGACCCTCGGGTTGTGCACGGCCACTCTCCCACTGCGCCACGCCGTCCCAAATTCATAAAAGAACCCAACTTCATGAATGTTTTTGTGACCAACAAGTATGTGCTCCGATCACTCTATCACATAATATAAGAGTTGAAGAAAAGATTGGAAAATTCAAGACAGCCATGACATTATGTTCTTTACAAGTGTATGTAGACTTCTGACCACGACTGTAAATCTCACATTACGAACATTATAAACTGACATTGACCTACATGATGGGCACTGTCAATATGTACCTTGACCTCCTGGGAACCAGGATTGTCTGCAGTGGATATTTGTGGACATGCATGAGTGGGATATTTATTTCTGAAAGGTGTAACTTTGACAAAAGCAATAGACCGCGAACAAATACAAATTCTAAATGAGGCTGGTTTTCAGGAGGATGTACTGTATTTGTCCATTATTACTGCACTCATTGACCTTTTACCATGACAAATACCACAGCCGTAACTATAGTGTAGTTGCATTTCAATTAAACAAATGCTTACCTGCTGGAAGGAGTCCTCAAACAGCGTTTTTCTAGTCACAGTGATCTTAATATGCTGAGGCATTGACAGTTGCTGGGGAAGATATCACAAACAGCAAGTCATTTTTAATTGAAGTCACTTCCTTATAGTATGCTTTAATTTCACACTACTTTTATATGTAAATGGGTCAAACTAAAAGATGGGACTTTTCCACCCAAGCAAAAACTTTTTTATTAGCACCTGTACCAAGAATGTGATGGTTTATGTCTCCATTTTTCTTGGATAGTAGTGTTATGCATAAACAGAGGTGGGTAGAGTAGCCAGAAATTGTACTCAAGTAAGAGAACTGTTACTTTAGAGATTTATTACTCAAGTAAAAGTAAGGAGTAGTCAGCCAAATATTTACTTGAGTAAAAGTAAAGAGTATGTTGTAAAAAAAAACACTCAAGTACTGAGTAACTGATGAGTAACCTGATTACGGCAACAAATAATGCACAAAAACATAAAAATAACAATGAGCAAATTCAGAGCCAGGAATATCTCTTAAGCAACTAAAACAATAATATATTTTAAATAATAGTACATTAAAATAAATTTTAAAAAAAGGCACATTGAGCCACAATAACTTAACAGCACCATAGGCTCAATAGGCATTGATTGATTGATTGATTGAAACTTTTATTAGTAGATTGCACAGTACAGTACATATTCCGTACAATTGACCACTAAAATTGACCACTAAATGGTAACACCCCAATAAGTTTTTCAACGTTAATCAATTACTTAATAAATGACCAAGTTGAGGTGATTTACCTCATATATACATACACACACACACATATACATATATATATATATATATATATACATATATATATACAGTATATAATTTATATTTATTTTGCCGTTTTTGTTGACATGTTAAAGGTGTTTTAATGAATATACATGCATATTTAACATATAGATTCCTATCTTTCATGAAGACAAGAATATAAGTTGGTGTATTACCTGATTCTGATGACTTGCATTTTAGTGCCCATAACGTGCACTTTTTCAAATGGAGGAGAAAAAAAGTTCCTCTTTTCTGTCTAATACCACATGAAAGTCGTTGGTTTTTGGCATCTTATTTGTCCAGCTTCCATATTAATTTTTATACACTTTAAAAGAAATACATTGGCGGCAAACTCCGTAGCTTGCTAGCTTGTTTGCACTGGCTTTCGGAGACTCTTATTTTGGAGCGGCGCTTTTATTGTGAAGACAGGAACTGTGCGATCAGTCTTCAGGCTTTTGATGGGAAGTACGATTGAAATAAAAAGTGTCTTTTTTCCTTTACACTTTTGATTGATTGCTTGATTGGTACTTTTATTAGTAGATTGCACAGTACAGTACATATTCCGTACAATTGACCACTAAATGGTAACACCCCAATACGTTTTTCAACTTGTTTAAGTCGGGTCATGTGACCGCCTGGCTCTGTTTGATTGGTCCAACGTCACCAGTGACTGCATGTGATTGGTGAAACGCAGGCATGCACAGATCCTACTTTGAAGCTCTGTCATAAACCAAAACAAACATTAACAGATCGATTAAAAAAAAGTAGCGAGTAGCGAGCTGAATGTAGATGAATGGAGCGGAGTAAAAGTAGCGTTTCTTCTCTATAAATATACTCAAGTAAAAGTAAAAGTATGTTGCATAAAAACTACTCGTAGAAGTACAATCTATCCCAAAAGTTACTCAAGTAAATGTAACGGAGTAAATGTAGCGCGTTACTACCCACCTCTGTGCATAAACTACTTAAGAACCCAAGGAAGAATGGTGGAGAATGTGATGCAGATACTTTGGAAGTTTTTTATTTTTATTTTTTTGTTGTAAAATGCATGCTTTTATACTACAAATTATGGTCTCTGAAAACATTTACAGAGTGCTACAGTATTTTTATTCTAATGTTCAAATAGGAAGCACACTTGCAAAAAAACATAAAATGTCATGCTGGGCTTAACCAAATAGAAAAGTTTGTAACAATATGTACTTAGCTAAAAAACGGAGTTATCTATAAATGTGCTATTAAAGATTATTAAAGATTCTTACCTGGCACCAGAATCGGAAGTATTGTACTTTGGCTTTAAAGTCTCTGACGTAGGTGATCTGAGGCCCATTTTCACTGTAAACAGATAACAAGTACAACTTAATAAGCAGTATTTTATCAAATTTAAACACGCGGTCTTGCTTTTCATCCCTACATTTTATATTACCGTAATTTCCAGTCTTTAAGCGGCTATTTTTTCCCCACGCTTTATAAAATGTTGTGGTACGTCAGTCCCTGAGCACACACACAAGCACACACACCCACAATTGTCTTTTGTTCAGTCGCACATCTTCCCTACCGTCATGGCCATTATATTAGGAACACTAGTAACGCCATTTCTCCTCTTTTTCCTCTATTAAATACAACTTAAATGTGCACACATCTTATCTAGCGTGCTGCGTTGTCTCTGCCAGCCAAATTGCGCCATCACTTCCAGGCTGGTTAAATACGTTTTTAACATGCCACCCAACAATTTTGCCACGTCCCATCATACCAATAAAATCACCACACTGGTCACAGGTTTACATTAAATCAAACACACTCATACAATCATCCAGTCAGCTGTTTAGGCGCGTTATGCAACTACCCAGGGTTTCTGGGGGCAAGCAGGGAAACATTTAAAGAAAATATTTTTCTGGGGGGCCTGTGTATCTATTTTTAGGAATACCAATACAAAACCTCAAAATGATGTCTGATTGAATTCTAAAACGTTATGACAGACCGCCTTAAAAAACGAAATGGAATTTAAAATTTTACTGAATGAGACACCCAGGATTTGCATGAAAATAAAGTGTTATTTACAATATTAGCTATGAAGAATAAAACCCTGAATATTGACAACACCCCTTCTCCATTGCCATATTTACAATCAACCGAAATGCAACAAAAATACAAGAAACACAGCGAAATATGAACACGAAGGGGAAAAAATAAACCCACCTACAATCAGATATATCACTAAGCTTTAGAACAGGGGTGTCAAACGTAGCGGCCCGCGAACAGGTTTTATGCGGCCCGCGGGATGAGTTTGCTAAGTATACAAATTAACCTGAAATTTTTGAATGAAAGAAACAACTTTTCTACATGTGTCTACTGCAGTGGTTCTTAACCTTGTTGGAGGTACCGAACCCCATTAGTTTCATATGCACATTCACCGAACCCTTCTTAGTGAACTTTTTTTTTTTTTAATTCAAGACAAAGTTATGTGTTTTTGGTAACACTTTAGTATGGAGAACATATTCTAAGTAACAAAGACTTAATTTAGAGGTTTTTGGACACTAGGGGAACATATTCTAAGTAAAAAAGACTTAATTTAGAGGTTTTTGGACACTAGGGGAACATATTCTAAGTAAAAAAGACTTAATTTAGAGGTTTTTGGACACTAGGGGAACATATTCTAAGTAAAAAAGACTTAATTTGGAGTTATTTGGTTAGGGTTAGGGTTAGAGGGTTAGGGTTATAATGAGGCCATGCCGAATAAGGCATTAATAAGTACTTAATAATGACTAGTTAAGAGCCAAATTCTTACTAATTTGCATGCTAATAAGCAACTAATTAATGGTGAATATGTCCCCAATACTAAAGTGTTACCATGTTTTTTTTTACTGGTGCACAAAATGAATGTACATGAATATCACCTTGTTCAAAGAACAAAACCAACACTAAACTTACACTAGACTGCATAAACTCACAACAAATTACACACCTGGAAATCAATGTGACTTCTGCTGCTGCCGTATCCATAATACGCAGATAGGGAGAATTTTTTATTGAGACGATGAGTCGGATGTGTTTTGACCTCTGCCGAACCCTTGAGGCCGACTCACCGAACCCCTAGGGTTCGATCGAACCCAGGTTAAGAACAACTGGTCTACTGGATGTTGCAATAGCAGTTCTTTGTATCTCTGTCGATGATGGTTCATATTACAAAATAAACCACATGATGTTAGTACATGAATCGAGGAAAATGATCAAACTACATACATAGCATACTGTAATTTGATTGATATTTTTTTATCTTGATTGATTGAAAATGAACACCAATGAGTTGACTGATGAACATTATCACATCATTCATTCAGAAAATATAAATAACGACAAATAAAGATAGAATACTATTAACTGCAACATGTAAGTGTAAAAAAAACAACAACATTATGATTTGTACATTTTCAGAATGTGCTTCTTCTATTTTTAAACACCATCTGAAGGTGTCTTTATTTTTAAGTTATCGTGCAGGGATTTTATCTGTCCGGCCCACTTTGGAGTAGATTTTTCTCCATGTGGCTCCCGATCTAAAATGAGTTTAACACCCCTGCTTTAGAACTTTGTTGTAAAAATCTCCTTCCGCGTCTGTCCCTGACACCCACATTTAGGCTTGCCGCTCTGGAAACACTCTGTGGAAATGCTCCCCAGCTGCTTAGTGACTCCTCTGAGCTGCTGTGACTTAGATTACCAAAGTAACTACAGTAATTAAATGACCATAGTAACTAGTATGTCATGCAAAAAGTCAAATACCAACCATTGAAATACTTTGTATAGTTCAAGACTTATGGTAATTTGAAAACATCATAATAATGGCAGCTACACTTTCCATCTTAAAGATCTAAACATTTTTTGGGGGAATATCCGGCGGGCCAGATTGAAAACCTTAACGGGCCCCCCGGCCTAAATTTGCCAGGTCTGAGCTACAGGTAGGACCAAGACTTGCGTTGATAGGAGTTGGGTCTGGGGGGACGCTCCCTAAAACCTGCCAGCTTTTTATTTAATTTTCGCAAAATCGATTTCTTGACTTTGAATGTTTTTTAATGACCCGCAGATACCCTGTTACCCTTGTCATCGATGAGCCAAGACCAAATTCACAGGGTGTACCACAAAGCCGAAGAAGATCGGACCGGCCATCGAAAAAGGAAAAAACCCGCCGCATGGAATGGAAATCCACCACCACAAATGGAGCCTGGAAGGCCGGACCATTGCTCATGGAAGGAGGAGGAAAACAGCGTTCTTCAGTAGGTATGTAAATTACCTACTGAAATTACAGTCAACGGAAATGTAAAGTTGTCACATCTACATGTTTGCGCACTAAACCGGTTTAGATGGGTGGATGACTGTAACAATAAAAGCGTCAAGTGGCACTGCACAATAGTTATGACAATGAGTCATTAGAGGTGTTGCGTCTGATTGTCCAAAATAAGAAAAAAAAGGGTTTCCCTTGGTTATCAAAATACACAAGAGATCTATAAATAGAGAGGCAGTGACTCATAAGGCAAAATGTATGCTTCGATTGAATACCTGGAAGATAAAAGCAGCCTGCTGCTAAACAAAACAGAACAAACGGCTATACTAAGACATAAGTACAGTTTGGAAAAAAAAAAAAAGAAGTTTGACGTACAGTGAGGATTTTCCAGTGCGAGGGTCGATGTAGGTGGTGGTTCTTCTGTTGTGGTCTACGAAATAAGGAATACCTTCGACGGTAAACCTCATCTCCCAGCCCTCTGGAAGCGGCTTATCATTCAACAAGCTGAAAAATAAAAGCATTTAATATTCTGTCGGTGAGTTCTAGTGACTTTTAACAGAGGCAACGTCAATTGACACAAGTGCTGCTCAAGTTAAAATTCACACAAAAAACCAACCCTTGTGTCCGTGGATCTTCCCACTGCGTCGACCGTGTAGGATGATGCACAAAATACACTCTGCCATTGCTGTCGGTTCTCTTTTCTAAAACAACAAAAAACAATTGTTGATAAACAAAAAAGAAACAATCCGTAAAACTATTATTACACCTTGAACAGAGCAAAAGGTCAAGCAACCTATTTTTTTTTTTTTAAGTTGCCATTGTATAGATTTATACATGCAAACCAACATGTGATGCCAGACAAACACCCCCGCCCCCCAGCGAGTCAGAGCTTTTCTTCCCATCTCTCACACAGACCAGTGACCTGCATACGCTTTCAAAAAGTGGGCAAGTAAGTTAACAACAAACAAGGTACAATGATACCAACTTAATAATAATGCTGCACAATGAAGCAAAGTCTATAACTTAGCATCTACCAAATACAATCAGTAAATATGATGAAAAACCAGGAAAAAAAATTCCATTAACATTTTGTGTTTGCAAAACCAGAAAACACAGAAATTGGTTGATACATTTTAACGTGAATGCATATCAATTTGCGAAATAAGGGTCTTCATCGCATTTAAAACATAACATGGCCTAGACATCCTCTTACCCACTAGCATGAGCAGCTAGATATTGACATAACTTTGTTTTCCAAACCGCTGGAATGAAGAAAGTGAGTGTGAAGGACAGTGTTGAGAAGAATTAAAGAAAGAAATCATTAAAAACATGACGTGTATGTAGCCGACTTGGTGAAGCAGCTCACTCGTAGCACCGCTGGTCAGCACCATACTGAAGCAGCATGAGTTCATAGTGCCAGACAAAAACGTTAAAATATCAAACCGGCAAACATGTATCCATAAAAATATGGAAAAACTACTGGTGCTGTGTTTGACGGAGAAATAGCTCAAAAGAGATACCATAGAAGTTTGCTCTCTTATGTAAATGTTGCACATTGTAATTACTACATTACTTCATAAAACTAATACACATATTTGCAGTACATTCTATTGTATTGTTTTTCATACAATATTTCTTCTTGAAATGTTCATTTTTATTTATAAAAAGGTATGTTATGTGTTAAAATTGTGCTGGTTTGGGAGAGGGCCAAGCGCAGATTAAATTCATTTCGATGACCTTTTGTATTTTCCTGTTATGAGTTTGGCACACGTGAACACATTGCCCTTTGATTTCAAGCTAATGAGCCAAAGCAAACCATTAGAGCGTGTTTGTTGTGTGCGGGGGGACAATGGTTGTTTTTTTGTCAAATGTAAAAATCAAACAGGAACTGTCACAAAGTTTCCATTGCTGCGCCTGTCACCCACACACATCAAACCACGCTGTTATCATAAGTCCTCTAAAGCACTGGTTCTCAAATGGGGGTACGCATACCCCTGGGGGTACTTGAAGGTATGCCAAGGGGTACGTCAGATTTTTTTTTAAATATTCTAAAAATAGAAACAACTCAAAAATCCTTTATAAATATACTTATTGAATAATACTTCAACAAAATATTTAAGTAAGTTCATAAAGTGTGAAAAGAAATGCAACAATGCAATATTCAGTGTTGACATCTAGATTTTTTCTGGACATGTTCCATAAATATTGATGTTAAAGATTTATTTTTTGTGAAGAACTGTTTAAAATGAAGTTGATGAATCCAGATGGATCTTTATTAAAAACCCCAAAGAGGGCACTTTAAGTTGATGATTACTTCTGTAATGCTAAGTATTTGGCAAGCACCGTATTGTCCTACTAATTTTGGCGGTCTTTGAACTCACCGTGGTTTGTTTACATGTAGAACTTTTTCCGACTTTCTCGGACGTGTTTTATGCCACTTCTTCTGTCTCATTTTGTCCACCAAACTTTTAACGTTGTGCATGAATGCACAAAGGCGAGTTTTGTTGATGTTATTGACTTGTGTGGAGTGCTAATCAGACATATTTGGTCACTGAATGACTGCAAGCTAATTGATGCTAACATGCTATTTAGGCTAGCTGTATGTACATATTGCATCATTATGCCTCATTTGTAGCTATATTTGAGTTAATTTAGTTTCCTTTAAGTCCTCTTAATTCAATTTTTATCTCATGACACACTATCTGTATGTAATATGGCTTTTATTTTTTTGCGGCTCCAGACATTTTTGTATTTTTGTTTCCAATATGGCTCTTTCAACATTTTAGAAACAGAATGCTGGACGACAGCAAAAACTACCAACATAACAGTACAAGACAAGCACTAAAGGGACGGCGTGGCGCAGTGGGAGAGTGGCCGTGCGCAACCCGAGGGTCACTGGTTCAAATCCCACCTAGAACCAACCTCGTCACGTCCGTTGTGTCCTGAGCAAGACACTTCACCCTTGCTCCTGATGGGTGCTGGTTGGCGCCTTGCATGGCAGCTCCCTCCATCAGTGTGTGAATGTGTGTGTGAATGGGTAAATGTGGAAGTAGTGTCAAAGCGCTTTGAGTACCTTGAAGGTAGAAAAGCGCTATACAAGTACAACCCATTTATTTATTTATTTATTTATAATTGAATCACTTGTTTATTTTCCAACAAGTTTTTAGTTATTTTTATATATATATTTTTTCCCAAATAGATGGCTTCACGGTGGCAGAGGGGTTAGTGCGTCTGCCTCACAATACGAAGTTCCTGCAGTCCTGGGTTCAAATCCAGGCTCGGGATCTTTCTGTGTGGAGTTTGCATGTTCTCCCCGTGAATGCGTGGGTTCCCTCCGGGTACTCCGGCTTCCTCCCACTTCCAAAGACATGCACCTGGGGATAGGCCCCTCCCACCTCCAAAGACATGTACCTGGGGATAAGCCCCTCCCACCTCCAAAGACATGCACCTGGGGATAGGTTGATTGGCAACACTAAATTGGCCCTAGTGTTTGATTGTGAGTGTGAATGTTGTCTGTCTATCTGTGTTGGCCCTGCGATGAGGTGGCGACTTGTCCAGGGTGTACCCCGCCTTCCGCCCGATTGTAGCTGAGATAGGCGCCAGCGCCCCCCGCGACCCCACAAGGGAATAAGCGGTAGAAAATGGATGGATAGTTCAAGAGAGACCACTACATATAAGAAATATTTTGCACTGTTATACAATTTAATGAATCAGAAAGTGATGACATAATGCTGTATTTTACTTTTGTATCTCTTTTTTTCAACCAAAAATGCTTTGCTCTGATTAGGGGGTACTTGAATTAAAAAATGTTCACAGGGGGTACATCACTGAAAAAGGTTGAGAAGGCTTAAAAGGCTAAGTGGCCAAATGCGTGGACAGCACCTTTTAGCTCTCCTTTCCAAAATTGTGTACACTACTGAATTGGGGTCTTATGGCCGCTTATGTGGACACTCATACTGCCATCTGGTGGTGTCAGAAGAGTATAATATTAGGGGTGTAACGGTACACAAAAATTTCGGTTCGGTACGTACCTCGGTTTAGAGGTCACGGTTCGGTTCATTTTCGGTACAGTAAGAAAACAACAAAATATACATTTTTGGGGTTATTTATTTACCAAATTTGTAAACAATGGCTTGATCCTTTTAACATTGGGAACACTATAATAATTCTACCCACGTTAATCCACATTAAACTGCCTCAAGTTGTTGCTTTGATTAAATAAAATGACAAAACATTTCTTCTACATATAAAAAGTGCAACTTTAAACAGTTTCAAGTCAACTCATCATGCTTAATTTATTACATTTATTGGGAAAGCCTGTAGTTGGCTTTTATTATACACACACACACACACACACACACACAAACACCCATGCACACACGCACAGCAAAAGCAGCTAACGTAACCCATCCATCATCTTCCGCTTATCCGAGGTCGGGTCGCGGGGGCAACAGCCTAAGCAGGGAAACCCAGACTTCCCTCTCCCCAGCCACTTCGTCTAGCTCTTCCCGGGGGATCCCGAGGCGTTCCCAGGCCAGCCGGGAGACATAGTCTTCCCAACGTGTCCTGGGTCTTCCCCGTGCCCTAAACACCTCCCTAGGGAGGCGTTCGGGTGGCATCCTGACCAGATGCCCGAACCACCTCATCTGGCTCCTCTCGATGTGAAGGAGCAGCGGCTTTACTTTGAGTTCCTCCCGGATGGCAGAGCTTCTCACCCTATCTCTAAGGGAGAGACCCGCCACACGGCGGAGGAAACTCATTTCGGCCGCTTGTACCCGTGATCTTATCCTTTCGGTCATGACCCAAAGCTCATGACCATAGGTGAGGATGGGAACGTAGATCGACCGGTAAATTGAGAGCTTTGCCTTCCGGCTCAGCTCCTTCTTCACCACAACGGATCGGTACAACGTCCGCATTACTGAAGACGCCGCACCGATCCGCCTGTCGATCTCACGATCCACTCTTCCCTCACTCGTGAACAAGACTCCTAGGTACTTGAACTCCTCCACTTGGGGCAGGGTCTCCTCCCCAACCCGGAGATGGCACTCCACCCTTTTCCGGGCGAGAACCATGGACTCGGACTTGGAGGTGCTGATTTTCATTCCGGTCGCTTCACACTCGGCTGCGAACCGATCCAGCGAGAGCTGAAGATCCCGGTCAGATGAAGCCATCCGGACCACATCATCTGCAAAAAGCAGAGACCTAATCCTGCGGTTACCAAACCGGAACCCCTCAACGCCTTGACTGCGCCTAGAAATTCTGTCCATAAAAGTTATGAACAGAATGGGTGACAAAGGACAGCCTTGGCGGAGTCCAACCCTCACTGGAAATGTGTCCGACTTACTGCCGGCAATGCGGACCAAGCTCTGACACTGATCATACAGGGAACGGACCGCCACAATAAGACAGTCCGATACCCCATACTCTCTGAGCACTCCCCACAGGACTTCCCGAGGGACACGCTCGAATGCCTTCTCCAAGTCTACAAAGCACATGTAGACTGGTTGGGCAAACTCCCATGCACCCTCAAGAACCCTGCCGAGAGTATAGAGCTGGTCCACAGTTCCACGACCAGGACGAAAACCACACTGTTCCTCCTGAATCCGAGGTTCGACTATCCGACGTAGCCTCCTCTCCAGTACACCTGAATAAACCTTACCGGGAAGGCTGAGGAGTGTGATCCCACGATAGTTGGAACACACCCTCCGGTCCCCCTTCTTAAAGAGAGGAACCACCACCCCGGTCTGCCAATCCAGAGGTACCGCCCCCGATGTCCACGCGATGCTGCAAAGTCTTGTCAACCAAGACAGCCCCACAGCATCCAGAGCCTTAAGGAACTCCGGGCGGATCTCGTCCACCCCTGGGGCCTTGCCACCGAGGAGCTTTTTAACTACCTCAGCGACCTCAGCCCCAGAAATAGGAGAGTCCACCACAGATTCCCCAGGCACTGCTTCCTCATAGGAAGACGTGTTGGTGGGATTGAGGAGGTCTTCGAAGTATTCCTTCCACCTATCCACAACATCCGCAGTCGAGGTCAGCAGAACACCATCCGCACCATACACGGTGTTGATAGTGCACTGCTTCCCCTTCCTGAGGCGGCGGACGGTGGTCCAGAATCGCTTCGAAGCCGTCCGGAAGTCGTTTTCCATGGCTTCCCCGAACTCTTCCCATGTCCGAGTTTTTGCCTCCGCGACCGCTGAAGCTGCACACCGCTTGGCCTGTCGGTACCTGTCCACTGCCTCCGGAGTCCTATGAGCCAAAAGGACCCGATAGGACTCCTTCTTCAGCTTGACGGCATCCCTCACCGCTGGTGTCCACCAGCGGGTTCTAGGATTACCGCCCCGACAGGCACCAACTACCTTGCGGCCACAGCTCCGATCTGCCGCCTCGACAATAGAGGTGCGGAACATGGTCCACTCGGACTCAATGTCCAGCACCTCCCTCGTGACATGTTCAAAGTTCTTCCGGAGGTGGGAATTGAAACTTTGTCTGACAGGAGACTCTGCCAGACGTTCCCAGCAGACCCTCACAATGCGTTTGGGCCTCCCAGGTCTGTCCGGCATCCTCCCCCACCATCGCAGCCAACTCACCACCAGGTGGTGATCGGTGGAAAGCTCCGCCCCTCTCTTCACCCGAGTGTCCATAACATGAGGCCGCAAATCCGATGACACAACTACAAAGTCGATCATGGAACTGCGGCCTAGGGTGTCCTGGTGCCAAGTGCACATATGGACACCCTTATGTTTGAACATGGTGTTTGTTATGGACAAACTGTGACGAGCACAAAAGTCCAATAACAAAACACCACTCGGGTTCAGATCCGGGCGGCCATTCTTCCCAATCACGCCTCTCCAGGTTTCACTGTCGTTGCCAACGTGAGCGTTGAAGTCTCCCAGTAGGACAAGGGAATCACCCGGGGGAGCACTTTCCAGTACTCCCTCGAGCGTTCCCAAAAAGGGTGGGTACTCTGAACTGCTGTTTGGTGCATAAGCACAAACAACAGTCAGGACCCGTCCCCCCACCCGAAGGCGGAGGGAGGCTACCCTTTCGTCCACCGGGTTGAACTCCAACGTACAGGCTTTGAGCCGGGGGGAAACAAGAATTGCCACCCCAGCCCGTCGCCTCTCACTGCCGGCAACGCCAGAGTGGAAGAGGGTCCAATCCCTCTCGAGAGAAGTGGTTCCAGAGCCCTTGCTGTGCGTCGAAGTGAGTCCGACTATATCCAGCCGGAATTTCTCGACTTCGCGCACTAGCTCAGGCTCTTTCCCCCCCAGTGACGTGACGTTCCACGTCCCAAGAGCTAGCTTCTGTAGCCGAGGATCGGACCGCCAAGTGCCCTGCCTTCGGCTGTCGCCCAGCTCACAATGCACCCGACCTCTATGGCCCCTGCTATGGGTGGTGAGCCCATTGGAGGGGTGACCCACGTTGCCTCTTCGGGCTGTGCCCGGCCGGGCCCCATGGGAACAGGCCCGGCCACCAGGCGCTCGCCATCGTGCCCCACCTCCGGGCCTGGCTCCAGAGGGGGGCCCCGGTGACCCGCGTCCGGGCGAGGGAAATCTGGGTCCATGATGTTTCTTCTTCATAAAGGTCTTCGAGCTGCTCTTTGTCTGATCCCTCACCTAGAACCTGTTTGCCTTGGGAGACCCTACCAGGGGGCTTTATGCCCCCGGACAACATAGCTCCTAGGATCATTGGGACACGCAAACTCCTCTACCATGATAAGGTTGCAGCTCAGAGAGGAGGCTAACGTAACGCTAAAAGCTAATTAGCCTTCACCTCAACCCAGAACTATGAGCGAGCTGAGCTGCAGTTTAAGTTTCTAGAAGGTCAACAGGCTCATAGTAATGTTTGTAATAGTTGTGACTGGGAAGTGTTTTTTTATAATTTGGGGAGTGTACGATGTCAGCTGCTCACCTACTAAACACATATCTGCTCATCTCGGCCGGAGCACTGACTCCATGCTTTCTGAATACGCACTGCTGATTGGCTGTTACATCGTTCTGAATACACACTGCTGATTGGCTTTGTATGTAACCAATCAGATGGTTGTGTGGGCGGGACAATGCTGGGTGCTCACTGCTCAGACAGAAGCAGAAAGCAGAGCAGCTTGTTAAGACTTTAGATTACAAACTCATTCGATACACCCTCGTACCGAACCTAAACCCCCGTATCGAAACGGTTCAATACAAATACACGTACCGTTACACCCCTATATAATATACAATGGAATTTGGAAAAAAAAAAGTGTAAAAATAAGAATTCGCTTGTCACTAAACATGAAGTACACGTTTGTGTACTTATGGACTAAGTACATCATATCAAAAGATGACTCTTACTTTTTATTCTAATTAGGGTCCAATAAGCCCAAATAGCAAAGAGAAATAAAAAAAACATGTGAACAAACAGCTTGGGCCTCCCAACCTCGCATTGATGTCAAGTTTAAATGTTGTGCCTTTAATTTGAAGTTGAAATGAACATTTTTTTAAACATTTGTTTTATACATTGGTTAGTGACAATAGCATTGGATTTTTGTATCACATTACAAGCCCTCAAGCTCAGCCTTTGTCAGTGGTTTGACGCAGATTTAACAGATCCTGAAAACATTTGAGTGATTGTCCTATACTTGTTGGGTCACTACAGGCAATTAAAAAGACTGCTTTTGTGGCAACAATTTAAGAGTAAAAACCCATTGGTGTTATACGGGGGGAAATGTTTTAATAACTTGTGTTAGCATGCAGACAACCTACCCCATCCATGTGGTAGAGCCCCAAGAGGATCATACTCCTTATTCTGTGTGGCTGCCACCTGGTCCTGTGTCTGTATATGACACACACATTACTAACGAGCAACATGTGACCACAGATTGTTTTGCTTGTACGAGACACGCAAAGTCCCCAAAGAGACCGTATAAATGACGTCTCACTCACCCCGAATATAAACCTCTGGTTGAACTGCTGCATGGCGCCCTGCAGCTGGCTACGCTGGTGCTGCCACTGCTCGTAGTTGCGCACGGTCTCCATCGTGGGGCGCTGCCACGTGGTGGTCCGTGTGATGTGGTCGACAAAATAAACCCGGCCCATCTGGTCGACGCGACGTTCCCAGCTACGAATGGAGTTGAAGAGGTTTGGAAGGAAAAAAAAAATACATAAACCTTATGAAGTAAAATACTACAGGAAAAGGAACAAGGGCATTCTTACCCCGGTGGTAACGGTTCCGGGCGCTCCCACGTTGTTCTTTTTTCAACGTGGTCAACAAAATACAATCTGCCGTTCTGGTCCACCCTCTGCTCCCACCTTCATAAAAGCACATTTGTCAAAACATTAGGTAATACAAAACACCTCCAAAAATTAACAGACCGACTAAACCATGGGTGTCAAACTCTGGCCCGCCGTGTAATTTAATTTGGCCCTTGAGGCAGTATGAAATTAACATTATAGCTGACCCGCCGGTTTTACACAGCGGTGGTGCCGCTGTAACACCACATTCACCACTAATACTCATACTTGCCAACCCTCCTGATTTTCCCGGACTCCCAAATTTCAGTGTCCCTCCCGAAAATCTCCCGGAGTAAACATTCTCCCGAAATTCTCCCTATTTCTACCCGGACGACAATATTGGGGGCGTGCATTAACGGCACTGCTTATAGCGTCCTCTACAACATGTCGTCACATCCTCTTTTCCTACATAGAAATAGCGTGCCAACCCAGTCACATAACATATGCGGCTTTTACACACACAAGTGAATGCAAAGCATACTTGTTCAACAGCCATACAGGTCACACTGAGGGTGGCCGTATAAACAACTTTATCAGTCTTACAAATATGCACCACACTGTGAACCCACACCAAACAAGAATAACAAACACATTTCGGGAGAACATCTGCACCGTTACACAACATAAACACAACAGAACAAATACCCAGAACCCCCTTGCAGCACTAACTCTTCCAGGACGCTACAATATACCCCCCCCCCAAGCAATAATTAATGTTTTACTCATGCACTTTCTCTTGCTACTTCAAGGCTTGAATGTTTGATTAATTTGTTATTGTTATTTTATTTGCAAATTTATTATTAGCCTGTGGAAAAAGTATATTTTGATATTTACCTCAATGGGCTGCAAATAGAAAAGAGGCATTCAATTTTTATTTAAATTGTATTTGATATGCCATTGATATTTTTTAATGATTATTATTTAAAACTTGATTTTACATGTCACTATACGTTATATAAGCCTAGCTTGTTCAATATTCAATGCAAAACTTGTTTGGGTCCTTATTAAAAGGTTAATTTGTTCAGCCTTGGCCCTTGGCTCTGTTCAGTTTTAGATTTTGGCCCACTCTGTATTTGAGTTTGACACCCCTGGACTAAACCATGGGTGTCCAACTCGCAGCCCTCGGGCAATATTCCGCCCTATTTAAAAATGAACACAATTTATTGTTAAAGCTGGGGTACCTAAGTTTTATTCTTTAAAAAAAACAAAAAAACAAAAAAAAAAACATATTACCATCATACAGTTCTAATGGCTAAAGGGGTTTATCGAGGTGTAAACCGATATATATAATAAATATTGCCAGTCAAAATTAACTTGTGCTCAGCTGGGAAAAGAAGTGTATATATACCGTATTTCCTTGAATTTCGCCGGGCCGCTAATTATTTTAAAACCTCTTCTCACTACGGCGCTTAACAAAGGCATGCGGTAAATGTAGGCCTGCGCTTATAAATTTGAGTGTGATGTAAGGATACCATCATGAAAAGCACTTTTAATTAAAAAAAAACCTTATTGAGGTCTTACTTTTACTTATAAATGAAGTCCATGCGAGGTTCCTTCTGATCAAAAGCATCGATAACTTGTTTATAGAAGTCTTCCTTATCTTTCTTCAGTTTTAAAAGACTCTCTGTCTCGATGAAGATCTTCCTTTATTACCTCCTGCTTCGATTGAAAGTTCAGTTTAGAAAACTGTTTTATTTTCGATACGTTATCCTCCCTGTTAAAAGTGCAAGCGAGAGGAAAAAATAAACGATCGCTGCTCACTCTTGCTGCTTGTTGTCACTTCTTCTGCAGCCGAGTAGTCGCAAGAAGGATCACTAGCGCCCTCTACCACCAGGAGGCGGGAGTCATTTAATGACTCATATTTGACACACGCAGCTACGGTATATTAATAAAACATAGCTGCTTACTGTTCTTTTCAGCATATTCAATAGCTTGGACCTTAAATCCTACTGAATAGCTCTTAATCTTCTTCCCTTTATGCGATTTCAAATGATTGAAATCAGCCTCCTCCATTTTGAAAATGATGACAGGTGAAGTGTCTCACGTGACGTGACGAGTTTGACCCGGCGGAAATTCTAGACATATGCTAATTATTTTGCGAAACGAGTTTGACCCGGCGGAAATTCTAGACATGCGCTACTAAAAATAATATTTGGCGAACCGAGTTTGACCCGGCGTTAATCCTGAGCCGGTGGTAATGCCAATTATTTTGCGAAAGGAGTTTGACCCGGCAGTAATTCTAGGCAGGCGCATACTATATACCCGGCGGCAATTCAAGAAAATACGGTAAATACACTTATGTCATCCATTTACTTATTATGAAATTTTACAGGCGCATTCAATAATCATGCTAATACTAAAAATATAACTTGATAGAATGTGGCGAGATAAAGGCATCCAATGCTATCAGACCGGACAGAAGCGGAAATTGGCGTCACACACCACCTGGCGCACCTGTCAGCCACAGGATTTTTACAGAGCCACTGCATTGAAGGATCCTCATATTTTTGACCGTTTTTGTGGACTTACCATTGGCCTGTGGAGAACTGGGACGAACAGAGACTTTTACCTGGAGGACTTTGAGTTGGACTGCGCGGTATCATGAGTACGCTGTGGCTTCCAAACATTTGATCGCTTGCCCGTACGTGCGTGCCGCTATGTGCATGTCATGTACATAAGTTGGGGGACTTTGGGAAATATATGTGCTGTATGAATTTTGGGGAGGTGAACGGCACTTGAGTGTTTGTGCAGCTGTTTGATTTGTTATATGGACGGGAGGGGAGAGGTGTTTGTTATGTGGGATTAATTTGTGGCATATTAAATATAAGCCTGGTTGTGTTGTGGCTAATAGTTATATATGTCTTGTGTTTATTTACTGTTTTAGTCATTCCCAGCTGAATATCAGGTCCCACCCGTGACTCCTTAAATTGTGTAGTGGCAGCGACACCCGGAGAACTTGGGTGCGTTTGTTAAACAGTTTATCGTAACAGTAATCAGTTATGAAAAAATCGTAAGCCTGCGTGCTGTCTATGCCTTGTAATTAAGTATTTTAGTAAATAAAATCCCGGAATCGCAGTCAACCCCTCCAGAACCAATCACGGGACTTAGAGAAAGGAGGGGTGAGCAGAGCCCACGAAGGAGCCTCCTCATTGGCTGGAGCGATATATAGTGAAGCGCGTGCACGCTTGTTTTCCGTAAAGCATGGCTGCTGAACACTCACCTGGAAAGATCGCAATACCTGCGTTTGCTGTTACAGCATATAATGCTAAAAAACTCAAAAAGAGGAAATCATAGGAAGAAAAGGAAAATGCTGTACATCTAGAAAACCCAAAGAAGAACCAAAGCGGGGATAAATATTGGTCCGGCATATACAAGATGGAGAGCATTGCAGGCCATTCTTGGACTAACTTTGGACACGCAGGTGGCTGTTTTTGTTCTAGACAGGTAATCTAATGTTCGCCGTTGGATAGGTTTTAGACATCTATGGCAGTGGTTCTCAAATGGTGGTACGCGTACCCCTGGGGGTATTTGAAGGTATGCCAAGGGGTACGTGAGATTTTTAAAAAACATTCTAAAAAATAGCAACAATTCAAAAATCTTTTATAAATATCCATCCATCCATCCATCCATCCATCCATCATCTTCCGCTTATCCGAGGTCGGGTCGCGGGGGCAGCAGCCTAAGCAGGGAAGCCCAGACTTCCCTCTCCCCAGCCACTTCGTCTAGCTCTTCCCGGGGGATCCCGAGGCGTTCCCAGGCCAGCCGGGAGACATAGTCTTCCCAACGTGTCCTGGGTCTTCCCCGTGGCCTCCTACCGGTTGGACGTGCCCTAAACACCTCCCTAGGGAGGCGTTCGGGTGGCATCCTGACCAGATGCCCGAACCACCTCATCTGGCTCCTCTCCATGTGGAGGAGCAGCGGCTTTACGTTGAGCTCCTCCCGGATGACAGAGCTTCTCACCCTATCTCTAAGGGAGAGACCCGCCACCCGGCAGAGGAAACTCATTTGGGCCGCTTGTACCCGTGATCTTATCCTTTCGGTCATGACCCAAAGCTCATGACCATAGGTGAGGATGGGAACGTAGATCGACCGGTAAATTGAGAGCTTTGCCTTCCGGCTCAGCTCCTTCTTCACCACAACGGATCGATACAACGTCCGCATTACTGAAGACGCCGCACCGATCCGCCTTTTATAAATATATTTATTGAATAATACTTCAAGAAAATATGGACGTATAAGTTCATAAACTGTGGGAAAAAAATACAACAATGCAATATTTAGTCTTGACAGCTAGATTTTTTTGTGGACATGTTCCATAAATATTTATGTTGAAGATTTCTTTTTTTGTGAAGAAATGTTTAGAATTAAGTGTAGAAATCTTTATTTATAATTGAATCACTTGTTTATTTTTCAAAAAGTTTTTAGTTATTTTTATATCTTTTTCTTTTTAAATAGTTCACGAAAGACCACTATGAGCAATATTTTCACTGTTATACAATATAATAAATCAGAAACTGGTGACATAGTGCTATATTTTACTTCTTTATCTCTTTTTTTCAACCAAAAATGCTTTGCTCTGAGTAGGGGGTACTTGAATTAAAACATTTTCACAGGGGGTACATCACTGAAAAAAGGTTGAGAACCACTGATCTATGGTACAGAATGTATTGCAGTGGCGGTTTGTGTGCGTGCAAAATGAACTGAAGAAGAACTAACCCAGGAGGTAGCGGCCCAGCGTTGACTGCAGGCACCCTGGAGGTGACAGCAGGGCCAACGCTGCTGGATGGCTGTCTGGTTGCTGGGGGCCCAAAGGTCGACGCTGTGGAGTTCCTGTCTGAACTCCCTGAAGGACTGGAATCTGGTGCTGCTGGGGGTCCTGGGACAGTAGAACGCACGGGTGTGTCTGAACCCGCCTGACCAGTACTGCTTTCAGATGGTGCAGAGCTGTTGCTGGTAGATGCTAAGCAGAGAAACAGATGCCTGTGTCATTTCAGTTTACAATATCATGCCTGTTCATGCTGAAAAATAATTGGCAGAGCTGTAGGCTTAATTGTAAGATGTGTGGTGAAGCCTGCTTTTTGACAACGCTGACATTTGACTGCTGGTGTGCTTGATGATATGAATATCATACCCGGTGCAATGATGGGTCTGCGAGGGGTTGGGGGCGGAGGCCTGGAGGGTCTACGCGGCCGCACGCTCCCGGACGACACCCTGGGAGAACCGGAGACGGTCCCTGACTTTCGCCCCTGAGGAGATGAGCGGTGTTCTATGTTGTCTACAGAGGGCGAACTGTCTCTGCTATGTCTATGAGGACAGAGAACATGCATGGAATTAATAAAAACTGACCACAAAAAGTCAGTGTCCGTCATTTCATTCATACCTTGGTGTATGCTCTCCATTGGGCTGCTGTGAATCTCCATTTGACATAACTGAAGAACGATAAATGGATGGGTGATGAGTTTGTTCCCACTCACCCACAACTACCAGCGAGGACTCACTGTGATGGTCGACTTCAGCCTTGGCAAACATCTCAGTATCAACCGCCATGCCGTCCAAGCAGACACACAGGTCTCCCACCACGTCTGTCTGGTCTCTGTCGGCACACAGCTGTATGGTCTGCACCACATTCGAGACTACGAGAAGGACATCAGTATAATAATCAAGTATCCAAGTCTGTATGACATTTTTTTCAAGAATGCATGACTCACTTATCATGTTATTGGACTTGAGCGTGGCACTGATGTCCAACATGGCAATGCCAAGGAGGATGTCGGCCTTCAGGGTCTGGTGGCTCCACACACGAAACACCAGTTTGCTGAACGGCGTCACAATTCTGTGGAAATCCCAACATATGTGCGTTTTAAAAGACTCCAAAGTTGCACAATTTAGGTAGGTCTTTAGTGTCATTGCACAAGTACAACAGAACTTTGTTTTCAGCACAAACCCGTTCAAGATTAGACAAACAAACACAGTGTATGGGGTTACAGAACAGGAACGCTGATGGGTCGCCACAAGGCGCCCCGTAAAAGATGGGAAAAACACTGGGGAAGGATGAGTAAAAAAAATACAATCTAGACTGGGCTCCTAAGGGGTCCCAGTCTGGAGTGGGAAAAAACCTCCATAGCAAAGCACATATACATATAACTACGTACACCTCGAGATATCTAGCAACAGAGGGGAGGGAGTGGGGTGCCATGGTGGCAGGCTGCAGCTCTCAGGCACTGCCCATTCGTCCATCACCCCTATGGGATTTGCGTCAAGGGCGTTGGATTGGGGGGTAGGACATGTGTGTGTGGCGTATAGTTTTTGTGGATGCATGTGTGTGTAACCCTGCATTGTGTCTCTGTTCCGCCGATTTGATGTTGTACAGCTGATCGTCAGTATAAAGTCAACGACAACAGGTGTGTCCATGAGAAACAAGAAGGAGTTTGTTGTGCCTTCGCCGCACTGTCCTTCAGGAGAGTCTCCAAGCCAGGGAAACAATTCAAGTTAAAATGTTTTGTGTGCGAGTGAAAATAAAAATTGCTTTTCACTCTAAATTGCCTATGAAGTTTGAAGTTCAAATCACGTCAGACGTCGGCAAATCTCGCAGGACTTCAACTCCGTGCGCATTTTAAAACAGGTGTGTCCAAACTTTTTCCACTGGATGTTGCAAATGAAAAACTAAAAAGGTGTGGGGCAGCCATTTTTGGTTTTGTTTTCCATTTTGTAAAAAAAGGTTAAAAGTATACAATATGTCACAAAGTTGAATATAACTAAATGGGAAATACAGCCGGCATGTCAGCTACAGGCATCAACATTTCAACCTTTTCTTCTTAAATTAAGCCTGTTTTATTTTTATTTTTAAATAAACAACCAAAAACGTATGTTACTGTGACAGGCTACTCGATATGTACAATCAACGTTCCCTCTAAGGTGCGCGCCTGCACAATTGTGCACTGCTCATGCGTCGTCCGCGCACAGCAAATTAATGCCGCGCAAAAAATCTAAAATTCAATCTGAACTCTAAACAAAATAAACACAATACAATTTATTTGGTATGATTTTGCAATGCAACTCTGTGAGTGACAGCTGGCAACAGGAGTGGCCCTAACAGATAAAATAATGTTTGTCAACACTTTTAACTACCGTCTGTCGAGATAATAATGACAGGATTCCATCAATCACGTAATTAGGCAAAACTGTTTGTAACCACACCAAAAACATTAGTAAAAACAACTTCTATCTCGAAAAACTGGTAATTTTCTGCCGCACAAACTCTTTGTCATCTGTCATATCAACAGCAGCTGCTCGCTCTGTCTCACCTGCATAACACACACACTCAGTAGTCACTCAGTAGCCAGTGATGCCTTTATGGCCACACAAAAAGTCAGACAACTCCAATACCACATAATGTGTAAATGCCAGGTTGTAACACTATGACTCCTCAATTAGATATGTGCTTATTTTACTGCCAGTTATTATGGGGGTTAATCTAACAATATTATTCATAAAAAACAGTCACTAGAGTTCATAAATGCTAATAGAAAGATATATTTTACAGACAAAAAGTTACAGGAACAAAATGTAATTTCTAAAAGGGGTAACATTTATTTTAAAGGCAGGACCCCCAGCTAGACATAGAAACCCTGTTTCCATATGATTTGGGAAATTGTGTTAGATGTAAATATAAACAGAATACAATGATTTGCAAATATTTTTCAACCCATATTCAGTTGAATATGCTACAAAGACAACATATTTAATGTTCAAACTCATAACCTTTTTTTGTTGTTGCAAATAATCATTAACTTTAGAATTTGATGCCAGCAACACGTGACAAAGAAGTTGGGAAAGGTGGCAATAAATACTGATAAAGTTGAGGAATGCTCATCAAACACTTATTTGGAACATCCCACAGGTGTGCAGGCTAATTGGGAAAAGGTGGGTGCCATGATTGGGTATAAAAACATATTCCCAAAAAATGCTCAGTCTTTCACAAGAAAGGATGGGGCGAGGTACACCCCTTTGTCCACAACTGCGTGAGCAAATAGTCAAACAGTTTAAGAACAACGTTTCTCAAAGTGCAATTGCAAAAAATGTAGGGATTTCAACATCTACGGACCATAATATCATCAAAAGGTTCAGAGAATCTGGAGAAATCACTCCACGTAAGCGGCATGGCCGGAAACCAACATTGAATGACCGTGACCTTCCATCCCTCAGACGGCACTGTATCAAAAACTGACATCCATCTCTAAAGGATATCACCACAGGGGCTCAGGAACACTTCAGAAAACCACTGTCACTAAAATCAGTTGGTCGCTACATCTGTAAGTGCAAGTTAAAGCTCTACAATGCAAAGCAAAAGCCATTTATCAACAACATCCAGAAACGCCCCCGGCGTCTCTGGTCCCGAGCTCATCTAAGATGGAAAAGTGGTCTGACGAGTCCACATTTCAAATTGTTTTTGGAAATATTCGACATCGTGTCATCCGGACCAAAGGGGAAGCGAACCATCCAAAATGTTATCGACGCAAAGTTCAAAAGCCAGCATCTGTGATGGTATGGAGGTGCATTTGTGCCCAAGGCATGGGTAACTTACACATCTGTGAAGGCACTATGAATGCTGAAAGGTACATACAGGTTTTGGAACAACATATGCTGCCATCTAAGCGCCGTCTTCTTCATGGACGCCCCTGCTTATTTCAGCAAGACAATGCCAAGCCACATTCAGCACGTGTTAAAACAGTGTGGCTTCGTAAAAAAAGAGTGTGGGTACTTTCCTGGTCCCCCTGCAGTCCAGACCTGTCTCCCATGGAAAATGTGTGGCGCATTATGAAGCGTAAAATACGACAGCGGAGACCCCGGACTGTTGAACGACTGAAGCTCTCCATAAAACAAGAATGGGAAAGAATTCCACTTTCAAAGCTTCAACAATTAGTTTCCTCAGTTCCCAAACATTTATTGAGTGTTGTTAAAAGAAAAGGTGATGTAACACAGTGGTGAACATGCCCTTTCCCAACTACTTTGGTACATGTTGCAGCCATTAAGTTAATTATTATTTGCAAAAAAAAAAAAAATCTAATTTATGAGTTTGAAGATCAAATATCTTGTCTTTGTAGTGCATTCCATTGAATATGGGTTGAAAAGGTTTTTCAAATCATTGTATTCCGTTTATATTTACATCTAACACAATTTCCCAACTCATATGGAAATGGGGTTTGTACAATACTAGCACATCGCTCATATAATTTTTGTTATTATCATTGTAAGAAGGCCAAATCACTTATATCAGAAAATAATGTCATGAAAATGACTGCTCTCATTGTATTATTATAGTAGAACATTTCAATTGTTATGATGTCAGGTTTGGGACAGGTGTGACGTTGCTCACAAGTGCTCCACTGAAATCTCAGGACGTTTGTGCATTTGCTCACACATGCATGACAAAATAGAGGGAACATTGTGTACAATATGTGGAATGCAAATAATTACATGCATTTGCTTGGATGCTCACGTAAAGACAATTTGCATACACTATAAAAAGACAACAACGCTATGTTAAACTTTTTTGTTCCATTTCCAAAACACTGATGTCTTAAATGGTGTGTAGTTTTACTGTAGTTTAGTGTTTAAAGTCTCTTCACTTGACACTGTTGGTCATGGGAGAATCAGTTCTGATAGTAGAACAACTTTGAAGCCAAATTATTTGTGTTCAAATTTGGAGTAAAAACAACAACAAAACAATAGCAGCAATTGTGTGTGGCAAAAAGCCTTCGCGTTGCACTGAAAATATCATCATTGTCGTCATAATCCGCTGCACGTGTTTCAAAAACAAAACACCAAAACAGTGCAGACTACAACTAACATAACCTTGGCACAATGCATTTTGAGCTCAAATGAAGGGATGCTGTCAAAAGTACTGCACGGGCAGCTTTTGACAATGCAAACACAACAAAAAAGGAACAGGTCCTTCCCGTCAACTTGATATGGACTCAGGTTACATCCCATAGTAAACACCTGTTACATAACAACTCTTGACCCCTGCGGGCCACACAGAAACTAGTTAGCTCTATTTTAAGACACGTTTCTGCATGCATCTACTGGAATGAAATTACAGTTTGGAAACAAGTCTCATATACTCCTAAACTGGACACACTTTCATCAGTGTCTGGCATTTGGCTTGCAAGTGAAGAGCTCATACACACACACACACAAACACACCATTTAAGTTGCAGTGCGGCAAATAAAACCTTAGTAGGGATTAAGAATGAGAACCAATGGATACAAGGGATTCATAGTGAAGTGAAGTGAATTATATCTATATAGCGCCTTTCTCTAGTGACTCAAAGCGCTTTACATAGTGAAACCCAATATCTAAGTTACATTTAAAGCAGTGTGGGTGGCACTGGGAGCATGTGGGTAAAGTGTCTTGCCCAAGGACACAACGGCAGTGACTAGGATGGCGGAAGCGGGAATCGAACCTGCAACCCTCAAGTTGCTGGCATAGCCACTCTACCAACCGAGCTATACCGCCCCACATAAGCTGTTGCACGCATACGAGGGCGCTATCTATTGGTACACCAAACAATCACCTAATTAGACCAAACAGTGTTATAGTACAAACTGTGTGTAATGTTATAGTGGCAAAAAATATTAAATATACTTGTTAAATAAAACCTCTGCTTTGATTTAAATGACTTTTTGGGCCAATTACGCTCGTGTATTTTAATGTTGGTCATTAGGGTGGTATTGGAGAGCAAAGGGTTTTCTGAGGTGGTACTTAGTTAAAATAAAAGTTTGAGAACCACTGAGTTAGTCGATGCATTTCTTGACTAGCTAGCGACGGGTAGAGACACAGATGTTATGCTGCCTTAAGGGGCTGCATAACATGCAGTTTCCTGCTGAGCATGTACTACGGAGCTATCCAGAGTACGGCTTAGTGGCATCTTAAATAATGTCCCGTAATATTTGTTTAGTAACATTGAAGCTAATACACAACATATATGTCATTCTTTATTGACATGAAATCATGTTATTATTCAATGAAGATGTCTCTTAAATTACACCCAAAAGTGCATAACAACTATTTATATTTAACAATATGAAAAACACACACATATATACATATATACATTATATATATATATATAGTTGACGCATTGGTAGCTCTTGCTTTGGTTTATGTTTGAGACCAAGGATCTTGAGCTCAACAAGGTTGGTGATCACTACTCTATATGTGTGTGTGTGTATATATACATATATATATATATGTATATATAAATTACTATAAACTGGCGTAAAGTGAAAGCAGTTGTGTTCTCCAAATTGGGGGAGTAGAACGACACAGGAGGTCCTTCATACCGAGAGCCATCAGACTGTATAATACATATGTTCCTTTTTGACTGTACTTAAATGTAGAATATATGTATAATATATTTATATTATTGACATGTGAATAATACTGTATAGTATTTATTGTCTATTGTGAGTGAACTGTGGGGCTGAATTTCCCCCAGGGATCAATAAAGTACTTTCTATTCTATTCTAGGGCAACAATATCGTACATTCAGATTATGGCTGTCACAAGGTAGTTTTCACATGCTGACAACATCATATTTTTACAGTTAAGTTCTTTAGCGGGAAAACATTTGAACAAAAGCCATTTCAATAAATATATATATATATATATATACATATATATATATATATATATATACATATATATATATATATATATATGTATATATATATATATATATGTATATATATACATATATATATATATATGTATATATATACATATATACATATATACATATATATATATATATATATATATATATATATATATATATATATATATATATACACACATACATATATATATATATCCATCCATTTTCTACCGCTTATTCCCTTTTGGGGTCGCTGGCGCCTATCAGCTACAATCGGGCGGACGGCGGGGTACACCCTGGATAAGTCGCCACCTCATCACAGGGCCAACACAGATAGACAGACAACATTCACACTCACATTCACACACTAGCGCCAATTTAGTGTTGCCAATCAACCTATCCCCAGGTGCATGTCTTTGGAGGTGGGAGGGGCCTATCCCCAGGTGCATGTCTTTGGAAGTGGGAGGAAGCCGGAGTACCCGGAGGGAACCCACGCATTCACGGGGAGGACATGCAAACTCCACACAGAAAGATCCCGAGCCTGGATTTGAACCCAGGACTGCAGGACCTTCGTATTGTGAGGCAGACGCACTAACCCCTCTGCCACCGTGAAGCCATATAAAAATAAAACATACATTTATAATATATATATATATAAGCCATATATATATATATATATATATATATATATATATATATATATATGGCTTATATATATATATTATAAATATATGTTTTATTCTATTTTACTATTTTATTTTAAAATCAATTTGAATTGCTGCGAAAATAAATGAACTGTAATTTACAGCCACAGTTAAATGAGAGGGAATATTTGCGCAGTATCTGAATCCTGCCCAAAATAAACTATTGGGTGGAATATTACAACACCAAAAAACAGATTGTTGATGTTCACAATATCACATTGGGTGAAATATCTTTCAAAGCTGAATAAATAGACCTTCAGCGGGCAGGAACAGACTCATTCCTTGCATTTGCAATCCTCTCAACACACGTCATTCTAACTACGGCATCTTTACAAGCGGCGAGACGTAATGGAAAACGTCACATGGGGAGAAGGGCGTGGTCATCCTCCCTTGACTTACACAGTTAGCGGCTGCTTCCATTTGGGGCTGTGGGTGTTGTTGCACTTCTCCGTTTTTTTGGACTGGCCATCCACGGTGACTTCCACGTAAGGACTGGGACCGAACCAGTTTTTCTTGTTCTCTTTCAGTTTCGCTGATAGCACTGAAGCAGGATGGTGGACAAGAGAGAGAGAGAGAGATAGATAGTCACAAGACATTTCCGAGACAATGAGCTCGCATGTATAATGCCTATGCCTCGGAGGCAAGGACGATTAAACAGATCATACTTCCTTATTCTTCAAAACCAAACTTAAGGAAGCTGTGTAAGAATTATCGAAGTGAGGTTACCAATGATTTGTAGCTGTGCCTTTATATGGTAACCATTGGAACTGGCTGCCCTGGTGACTTCACTTGCCATGACATAGGGCTGGGATGAAGGCCTGTCGCACACAGAACAAAATCAGCACGGTGAACAAATAAATAAATAATAAATAATATGCCATAGTAAACATACAAATATTAAATAAATAAATAAATACTTTGTCTCAATAAAAAAAGGAAAAAACAGGGTTCAAGATGTTCATCATAATTCTTGTTCGTATACTTTCTGAACACTTGTAGTTTGACAGTCTCTTAAACTGAATCACATTGGTGCTTTGTTTGATTTAATTTAATCTGTTCCATCATTTAATTCCACATACTGATATACTAAAGGTTTTAAGTGTTGTACATGCATACAAATGTTTTAAATGACATTTTCCTCTACGGTTATATTTCTCCTCTTTTGTTGAGAAGAATTGTTGTACATTCTCGGCTAGCAGGTTATAGTTTTCTTTGTACATCATTTTAGCTGTTTAGCAAAAGCACCAAATCGTTGAATTTCAATAATTGTGATTTAATAAATGGCTGTCCTTTGTCACCGATTCTGTTCATAACTTTTATGGACAGAATTTCTAGGCGGAGTCAAGCCGTTGAGGGGTTCCGGTTTGGTGACCGCAGGATTAGGTCTCTGCTTTTTGCAGATGATGTGGTCCTGATGGCTTCATCTGACCGGGATCTTCAGCTCTCATTGGATCGGTTTGCAACCGAGTGTGAAGCGACCGGAATGAGAATCAGCACCTCCAAGTCCGAGTCCATGGTTCTCGCCCGGAAAAGGGTGGATCGACTTGTTGTTGTTGAAGGAGCGGTTTGTTGTTGTTGTTGAAGGAGCGGCTTTTTTGTTGTTGAAGGAGCGGTTTGTTGTTGTTGAAGGAGCAGTTTGTTGTTGTTGTTGTTGGAGCGGTTTGTTGTTGTTGTTGTTGGAGCGGTTTGTTGTTGTTGTTAGTGAAGGAGCAGTTTGTTGTTATTGTTGTTGTTAAAGGAGCGGCTTGTTGTTGTGGTTGTTGAAGGAGCGGTTTGTTGTTGTTGAAGGAGCGGTTTGTTGTTGTTGAAGGAGCGGTTTGTTGTTGTTGAAGGAGCGGTTTGTTGTTGTTGTTGTTGAAGGAGCGGTTTGTTGTTGTTGTTGTTGGAGTGGTTTGTTGTTGTTGTTAGTGAAGGAGCAGTTTGTTGTTATTGTTGTTGTTAAAGGAGCGGCTTGCTGTTGTGGTTGTTGAAGGAGCGGTTTGTTGTTGTTGAAGGAGCGGTTTGTTGTTGTTGAAGGAGCGGTTTGTTGTTGTTGAAGGAGCGGTTTGTTGTTGTTGAAGGAGCGGTTTGTTGTTGTTGAAGGAGCGGTTTGTTGTTGTTGAAGGAGCGGTTTCTTGTTGTTCTTAAAGGAGCAGTTTGTTGTTGTGAAGGAGCAGTTTGCTGTTGTTGAAGGAGTGGTTTGTTGTTGTTGTTGAAGGAGCGGTTTGTTGTTGTTGAAGGAGCGGTTTGTTGTTGTTGAAGGAGCGGTTTCTTGTTGTTCTTAAAGGAGCAGTTTGTTGTTGTGAAGGAGCAGTTTGCTGTTGTTGAAGGAGTGGTTTGTTGTTGTTGTTGAAGGAGCAGTTTGTTGTTCTTGTTGAAAGAGCGGTTTGTTGTTGTTGAAGGAGCGATTTGATGTTGTTGTTAAAAGAGCAGTTTGTTGTTGAAGGAGCAGTTTGTTGTTGTTGTTGAAGGAGCAGTGTGTTGTTCTTGTTGAAGGAGCGGTTTGTTGTTGTTGTTGAAGGAGCAGTTTGTTGTTGTTGAAGGAGCAGTTTGTTGTTGTTGAAGGAGCAGTTTATTGTTGTTTAAGGAGCGGTTTGTTGTTGTTGTTAAAAGAGCAGTTTGTTGTTGAAGGAGCAGTTTGTTGTTGTTGTTGAAGGAGCAGTTTGTTGTTGTTGTTGTTGGAGCGGTTTGTTGTTGTTGTTGTTGGAGCGGTTTGTTGTTGTTGTTAGTGAAGGAGCAGTTTGTTGTTATTGTTGTTGTTAAAGGAGCGGCTTGTTGTTGTGGTTGTTGAAGGAGCGGTTTGTTGTTGTTGAAGGAGCGGTTTGTTGTTGTTGAAGGAGCGGTTTGTTGTTGTTGAAGGAGCGGTTTGTTGTTGTTGAAGGAGCGGTTTGTTGTTGTTGAAGGAGCGGTTTGTTGTTGTGGTTGTTGAAGGAGCGGTTTGTTGTTGTTGAAGGAGCGGTTTGTTGTTGTTGAAGGAGCGGTTTGTTGTTGTTGAAGGAGCGGTTTGTTGTTGTTGAAGGAGCGGTTTGTTGTTGTTGAAGGAGCGGTTTGTTGTTGTTGTTGTTGAAGGAGCGGTTTGTTGTTGTTGTTGTTGGAGTGGTTTGTTGTTGTTGTTAGTGAAGGAGCAGTTTGTTGTTATTGTTGTTGTTAAAGGAGCGGCTTGCTGTTGTGGTTGTTGAAGGAGCGGTTTATTATTGTTGAAGGAGCGGTTTGTTGTTGTTGAAGGAGCGGTTTGTTGTTGTTGAAGGAGCGGTTTGTTGTTGTTGAAGGAGCGGTTTGTTGTTGTTGAAGGAGCGGTTTGTTGTTGTTGAAGGAGCGGTTTCTTGTTGTTCTTAAAGGAGCAGTTTGTTGTTGTGAAGGAGCAGTTTGCTGTTGTTGAAGGAGTGGTTTGTTGTTGTTGTTGAAGGAGCGGTTTGTTGTTGTTGAAGGAGCGGTTTGTTGTTGTTGAAGGAGCGGTTTCTTGTTGTTCTTAAAGGAGCAGTTTGTTGTTGTGAAGGAGCAGTTTGCTGTTGTTGAAGGAGTGGTTTGTTGTTGTTGTTGAAGGAGCAGTTTGTTGTTCTTGTTGAAAGAGCGGTTTGTTGTTGTTGAAGGAGCGATTTGATGTTGTTGTTAAAAGAGCAGTTTGTTGTTGAAGGAGCAGTTTGTTGTTGTTGTTGAAGGAGCAGTGTGTTGTTCTTGTTGAAGGAGCGGTTTGTTGTTGTTGTTGAAGGAGCAGTTTGTTGTTGTTGAAGGAGCAGTTTGTTGTTGTTGAAGGAGCAGTTTATTGTTGTTTAAGGAGCGGTTTGTTGTTGTTGTTAAAAGAGCAGTTTGTTGTTGAAGGAGCAGTTTGTTGTTGTTGTTGAAGGAGCAGTTTGTTGTTGTTGTTGAAGGAGCAGTGTGTTGTTCTTGTTGAAGGAGCAGTTTGTTGTTGTTGTTGAAGGAGCAGTTTGTTGTTGTTGAAGGAGCAGTTTGTTGTTGTTGAAGGAGCAGTTTGTTGTTGTTGAAGGAGCGGTTTGTGCTGCGTGAGAATGTTTTCTGCTCTGGCATGCTAGCTAACTGTTAGCATGCTAGCTTCAGTCACGTTAACAACATGGCAGCGACACCGAAGTCTACGGCTGGGAAAGGAAAAAGGCGCCCGGTTAGTGGTGTCGGTGTCCTACCTGAACTTCAGGGTGAACTTGAGTGACGTCCCAGCTCCCTCAGAGCAGCTTGTTTCGCGGTAGAGTCGCGGGTTTTACTTCAAGGAAGCACAAACTTCCACCATCTTCCTCAACTCCGATCACGTGACGACTGGGACTTCAGGCGGCGCATGCGCAGTAAAACTCAACCACCGGACGACTATTGTCGGCAAAACACCTTCACAATAACACTTTCACAATAACTCAATGCCATGTTTTATACTTTTTCTCGCCAATAATATATTTTCAAACTTACCTATACGGTGTGTCCTTTCCATTTTTCTCACTTTTTATGGGGACACTACTTCCGGTTTGCGCTGTTTATGCTCCAACTGTTATCCAATCAGATTCAACGATGGACGTGTTGCTTTTGGATTGATTGATTGATTGATTGATTGATTGATTGATTGATTGATTGATTGATTGAGACTTTTATTAGTAAAATTGCACAGTACAGTACATATTCCGTACAATTGACTACTAAATGGTAACACCCGAATAAGTTGTTCAACTTGTCCACGTTCATGGTACAAACTATCCATCCATCCATCCATTTTTTACCGCTTATTCCCTTCTGGGTCGCGGGGGGGGGGGCTGCTGGAGCCTATCTCAGCTACAATGTTTAAGACAAGACAAGACAAACTTTATTTTGTTCGTTCCCAACATGTACAAGACACATAAGAACTGAAATGACATTTTCAGCACAGTCCCGCTAAGATCAGACATACATTACAGGGGGGACAGGACGGGACCGCCAACGATCAGCCACTTACGGCGCTCCTTAAAAAGGTGAGAAAAGGGTGACATTAGGAGAGGGGGGGGGAGTAAAAAATAATATCAGTCTAAGACTAGACCCTCAGGAGGGGTCCAGACTGAGTCCAAGGAAAAAACCTCACATAGGGTTGAGGCCCTGGATGCTGGCTGCCGCTATAGAGCGCTACTCAGCCATCCACAACCCCAGAGGAATTAAGCGGTGGTGAAGGCGTTGATTTGGGGGGATACGTGTGCTTGCATGCATGCCCAATTAACTTGGGAGAGATGTTGAAATGTTTTTGTGGACTGGGGCCAATCTCAAAGTTCGACACCAGGTGTTGTTGAAAAAAAGGAAGGTCAATAGCATCTATCTTTGAGGACTCCTCGGGGGAGTCAATCGGGCGGAAGGCAGGGTACACCCTGGACAAGTCGCCACCTCATCACAGGGCCAACACAGATAGACAGACAACATTCACACTCACATTCACACACTAGGGACCATTTAGTGTTGCCAATCAACCTATCCCCAGGTGCATGTCTTTGGAGGTGGGAGGGGCCTATCCCCAGGTGCATGTTTTGAGGTGGGAGGAAGCCGGAGTACCCGGAGGGAACCCACGCAGTCACGGGGAGGACATGCAAACTCAGAAAGATCCCGAAAAAACAATTTTGGTATTCATTCGTGAACTAAAAACTCAAATTATAATAAACCAAAAGCAAGCGAAAACAATGTATATGTTTGTGTATTGATCTCATATTTTTTAGGCAAAGTTGTATTTTAAATTTTATTTAGTGGTCCTGTGATGAGGTGGCGTTTTGTCCAGGGTGTACGCCGCCTTCCGCCCGATTGTAGCTGAAATAGGCACCAGCGCCCCCAGCGACCCCAGAGGAAATAAGCGGTAGGAAATGGATGGATGGATTTTCTTTAGAAAAAAATATACATACATATTTTTTGTTTTTTATTTTTATAAACCTTTATTTATATATGTCAACATTTACAAACAGTAGAGAAATAATAATCAAAGTACAAAAACAGTACAAAACAGCGCCAGGGGGTTGGAAATTCAAAATATAATGCTATATATATATATATATATATGTCTTGATTGGATTATCCAGAGAATAGTGCTCGATACCGTGGTAAAGCGCAATATGTAGGTGTGGGAAAAATCACAAGACTACTTCATCTCTACAGAACTGTTTCATGAGGGGTTCCCTCAATCATCAGGAGATTTTAATGGAAGCATTCACATACGATGGTTTATATAGGGCACAGAGTGGGTGGGTACAGGCAGGCGTAGGGGTGTGGTGATTGGCTCATGTGTTACCTAGGAGGTGTTTCCGTCTGTGGCGGCATGTTGAAATGATTTCACTGCGCTTGTTGAGGGATGACAGGTCTGGATGATATATAATAAACAGTTTCTCTTTTAAGCATAGGTTGCATCTTTTATTACCACTGTTGTAAGGTGTGCTGGATGCAAGAATTTGCCATGTAATTAAATATTCAACGTTATTGTCTTTGAGGTTCCAAATGTGTTTGCTGAGTTCTGTAGAATTCTGCAAAGTCTGGTTTCTAAAGGAGGCCTTGTGATTATTCCATCTGGTTTTGAACGCTCCTTCGGTTAATCCTACGTACGTGTCGGATGTGTTAATGTCCTTGCAAAGGACATTAGCAAAGGTAACACGCAAGGACATTAACACATCCGACACGTACGTAGGATTAACCGAAGGAGCGTTCAAAACCAGATGGAATAATCACAACGCCTCCTTTAGAAACAGAGCTGCCTCTATTTTTTAAATTGTATTTATTTACTAGCAAGCTGGTCTCGCTTTGCTTGACATTTTTAATTCTAAGAGAGACAATTGTCTTTCTGAAAGTTATAAAAAAGTAAAAAGTAAAAAAATTAATGAATTTTGGATTTTCAAATTCTATTTGAGTTTTAAAACTCAAATAGAATTTGAAAATCCAAGAAAATATTTTAAAGACTTGGTCTTCACTTGTTTAAATAAATTCACATTTTTTTTTACTTTGCTTCATATAACTTTCAGAAGGACAATTTTAGAGAAAAAATACAACCTTAAAAATGATTTTAGGATTTTTAAACACATATACCTTTTTACCTTTTAAATTCCTTCCTCTTCTTTCCTGACAATTTAAATCAATGGTCAAGTTTTTTTTCTTTATTGTAAAGAATAATAAATACATTTTAATTTAATTCTTCATTTTAGCTTCTGTTTTTTCGACGAAATATTTTTTCAAACTTATATGATTAAAATTCCCCAAAAGTGTTCTGGCAAATCTAGAAAATCTGTAAACTATAATTTAAATCTTATTTCAAAGTCTTTTGAATTTCTTTAAAAAATGTTGTTCTGGAAAATCTAGAAGAAATAATGATTTGTCTTTGTTAGAAATATAGCTTGGTCCAATTTGTTATATATTATAAAAAAGTGCAGATTGGATTTTAACCTATTTAAAACATGTCATCAAAATTCTAAAATTAATCTTAATGATGTTAAATAAATAAATAAATGGGTTGTACTTGTATAGCGCTTTTCTACCTTCAAGGTACTCAAAGCGCTTTGACACTACTTCCACATTTACCCATTCACACACACATTCACACACTGATGGAGGGAGCTGCCATGCAAGGCGCCAACCAGCACCCATCAGGAGCAAGGGTGAAGTGTCTTGCTCAGGACACAACGGACGTGACGAGGTTGGTACTAGGTGGGAATTGAACCAGGGACGCTCGGGTTGCGCACGGCCACTCTCCCCACTGCGCCACGCCGTGGGGAGATGTTCAATAAATTATTTTTTTTTTTTTTTTCAAAAAGATTCAAAATAGCTAGTTTTTCCTATTGTTTTCTTCGGTTGAATTTTGAATTTTAAAGAGTCGAAAATGAAGATAAACTATGTTTCAAAATTAAATTTAGATTTTTTTCAATAAAGTGTTTTATTCATCATTTATTTTCTACAAAAAACTTCCGTAAAAGGAAAAAAAAATGTACGACGGAATGACAGACAGAAATACCCATTTATATATAAATATTAGGGCTGTGACTCTTTGGGTGTCCCAAGATTCGATTCAATATCGATTTTTGGGGTCACGATTCGATAATATATCAATTTTTTTTTATTCGATTCCATTCTCGATTCAAAAACGATATTTTTCCGATTCAAAACGATTCTGTATTCTTTTAGTACATAGGATTTCAGCAGGATCTACCCCAGTCTGCTGACATGCTAGCAGAGTAGTAGATTTAAAAAAAAAAAGCTTTTATAATTGTAAAGGACAATGTTTTATCAACTGATTGCAATAATGTCAATTTGTTTTAACTATTAAACAAACCAAAAATATGACTTATTTTATCTTTGTGAAAACATTGGACACAGTGTGTTGTCCAGCTTATGAGATGCCATGCAAGTGTAAGCCACTGTGACACTATTGTTCTTTTTTATTATTTTTATAAATGTCTAATGATGTCAATGAGGGATTTTTAATCACTGCTATGCTGAAATTATAACTAATATTGATACTGTTGTTGATAATATTCATTTTTGTTTCACTACTTTTGGCTTGTTCTGTGTGGTGTTTGTGTCTTTATTGCAGTTCTGAGTGTTGCTGGGTCAGGTTTGGTTTTGGAATTGGATTGCATTGTTATGGTATTGCTGTGTAGTGGTTTGTTGGATTGATTAAAAATACAATTATATATATATCCTCAGCGACCTCAGCCCCAGCTGAGGTCGCTGAGGTAGTTAAAAAGCTCCTCGGCGGCAAGGCCCCGGGGGTGGATGAGATCCGCCCGGAGTTCCTTAAGGCTCTGGATGCTGTGGGGCTGTCTTGGTTGACAAGACTCTGCAGCATCGCGTGGACATCGGGGGCGGTACCTCTGGATTGGCAGACCGGGGTGGTGGTCCCTCTCTTTAAGAAGGGGGACCGGAGGGTGTGTTCCAACTATCGTGGGATCACACTCCTCAGCCTTCCCGGTAAGGTTTATTCAGGTGTACTGGAGAGGAGGCTACGTCGGATAGTCGAACCTCGGATTCAGGAGGAACAGTGTGGTTTTCGTCCTGGTCGTGGAACTGTGGACCAGCTCTATACTCTCGGCAGGGTTCTTGAGGGTGCATGGGAGTTTGCCCAACCAGTCTACATGTGCTTTGTGGACTTGGAGAAGGCATTCGACCGTGTCCCTCGGGAAGTCCTGTGGGGAGTGCTCAGAGAGTATGGGGTATCGGAATGTCTTATTGTGGCAGTCCGCTCCCTGTATGATCAGTGTCAGAGCTTGGTCCGCATTGCTGGCAGTAAGTCGGACACGTTTCCAGTGAAGGTTGGACTCCGCCAAGGCTGTCCTTTGTCACCGATTCTGTTCATAACTTTTATGGACAGAATTTCTAGACGCAGTCAAGGCGTTGAGGGGTTCCGGTTTGGTGGCCACGGGATTAGGTCTCTGCTTTTTGCAGATGATGTAGTCCTGATGGCTTCATCTGGCCGGGATCTTCAGCTCTCACTGGATCGGTTCGCAGCCGAGTGTGAAGCGACCGGAATGAGAATCAGCACCTCCAAGTCCGAGTCCATGGTTCTCGCCCGGAAAAGGGTGGAGTGCCATCTCCGGGTTGGGGAGGAGACCCTGCCCCAAGTGGAGGAGTTCAAGTACCTAGGAGTCTTGTTCACGAGTGGGGGAAGAGTGGATCGTGAGATCGACAGGCGGATCGGTGCGGCGTCTTCAGTAATGCGGACGTTGTATCGATCCGTTGTGGTGAAGAAGGAGCTGAGCCGGAAGGCAAAGCTCTCAATTTACCGGTCGATCTACGTTCCCATCCTCACCTATGGTCATGAGCTTTGGGTCATGACCGAAAGGATAAGATCACGGGTACAAGCGGCCGAAATGAGTTTCCTCCGCCGGGTGGCGGGTCTCTCCCTTAGAGATAGGGTGAGAAGCTCTGCCATCCGGGAGGAACTCAAAGTAAAGCCGCTGCTCCTCCACATGGAGAGGAGCCAGATGAGGTGGTTCGGGCATCTGGTCAGGATGCCACCCGAACGCCTCCCTAGGGATGTGTTTAGGGCACGTCCAGCTGGAAGGAGGCCACGGGGAAGACCCAGGACACGTTGGAAAGACTATGTCTCCCGGCTGGCCTGGGAACGCCTCGGGATCCCCCGGGAAGAGCTAGACGAAGTGGCTGGAGATAGGGAAGTCTGGGCTTCCCTGCTTAGGCTGCTGCCCCCGCGACCCGACCTCGGATAAGCGGAAGATGATGGATGGATGGATGGATTATATATATATATATATATATATATATATATAATTATTATTATTTTTTTATTTATTTTTTATTTATTTTCTATTTTTTTGTTTAAATAATTATATATATATATAGGCTTCACGGTGGCAGAGGGGTTAGTGCGTCTGCCTCACAATACGAAGGTCCTGCAGTCCTGGGTCCAAATCCAGGCTCGGGATCTTTCTGTGTGGAGTTTGCATGTTCTCCCCGTGAATGCGTGGGTTCCCTCCGGGTACTCCGGCTTCCTCCCACTTCCAAAGACATGCACCTGGGGATAGGCCCCTCCCACCTCCAAAGACATGCACCTGGGGATAGGTTGATTGGCAACACTAAATGGTCCCTAGTGTGTGAATGTGAGTGTGAATGTTGTCTGTCTATCTGTGTTGGCCCTGTGATGAGGTGGCAACTTGTCCAGGGTGTACCCCGCCTTCCGCCCGATTGTAGCTGAGATAGGCGCCAGCGCCCCCCGCGACCCCGGAAGGGAATAAGCGTTAGAAAATGGATGGATATATATATATATATATATATATATATATTATTTTTTTGAAATCGATTTTTAAAAAATGATAATCGATATATGTATATATATATATATATATATTAAAGGTAAATTGAGCAAATTGGCTATTTCTGGCAATTTATTTAAGTGTGTATCAAACTGGTAGCCCTTGGCATTATTCAGTACCCAAGAAGTAGCTCTTGCTTTCAAAAAGGTTGCTGACCACTGGGCTCGAAAAATTGAATTTTGCAGGTTGGCAAGTGGCCAATGACGTCATATTTGCTATATTTTGATTGGCTGGCCAGAGCAGCTAGCTAGTAGCTAGTAGCTACCCCGACTTCCGAAGCTACAAGGCTACAAATACAAGCCAGCATCTTAAGGTGAATCATTTGGTTTTTATTCATTCAAGCTTAAAATGTAACGCGTGTGGGGAGTAAAACAAGTAGTTATATGTTTCGTGGTTTTCCTAAATTAATTAAACGTGTTAAACTTCCAGCAGTTAGCATTAGCTTAAGCTAAGGCTAAATGTTAAATTAAGTTTATCTGACTGCTATATGTAATTACATATTGCAGTCAGATAAACTTAATTTAACTCTTATAAATAAACCAAGACGAAATGGATGTTGTGTACAAAAATATTTTTTTGATTAATACAACGAATGGAGCCGATATAGATGCTCCAGCCCCCCCCCCCCCCGCGTTCTCGAAAGGGACAAACGGTATTGATTGATTGAAACTTTTATTAGTAGATTGCACAGTACAGTACATATTCCGTACAATTGACCACTAAATGGTAACACCCCAATAAGTTTTTCCAACTTGTTTAAGTCCACGTTGATCAATTCATGGTAGAAAATGGATGGGATGGAAATGGATGTTTTGTACAAAAATATTTTTTGATTAATACAACGAATGCAGCTGAGATAGACTCCAGCACCCCCCGCGAAGCGGTAGAAAATGGATGAATGGTAATATAGTAAATGATTGCAATTTAATCACATTATCTTCTTACAAACAGCAGGTGGCACTGTATCACTTTGCAGCAGGCAGGTGTGTTTTCGATTGTTATGATATTCATTAAACTAGCGTGAACATAAACATATATGTATTATTTTATTTTGTTGTGAGCTTTAAACTACCTGATACTTTGATACTTGAAGTCATTACTCTGGTACTTATCGTGCGATATTTAAAAAAAAAAAAAGTAAAGTTGTAAAAGACAAATACGGAAGTTAAAATTATGAAATAAATAGTCAAACAATCTAAAGAATAAATAAACATATTTAACTAAATAAAACCGTAAGAAAATTACACTGTATACTCATTCACTTACTAACTTATTTATTTTCCTTATTATTTTACTTTGAGGTTGTCCTTTGGTTTTATTTTGAAAGTCCCAACAGGAATTGTAGATGTGACACACTTCTCTTGATTGTCAGAGAGCTGAGGTGCTTGTGGTTGGCCAGTGTTGACACAGAGCAGCATGAGACTCTCATCTTCCTACCTGGGATGCACATATTGGAAGCAAAAGGCCGTTTGACGTCTCATTTCAAGAAAAGGTAAGCAGACTGTCTTCATTTTATTAAAGAAATGATGCTTTGTTCAAGCTTGAACTATAATTTCAAAGTATGGAAAAAAATCAAGAAAATCCCAAATCTCACCGCTATCCTGAAGTTAAATGACATATTATCATTTGATTTTGGTGAAACATCTTGCTCCAGTTGTATTTATTATAAGCACAGAGCAGAACAGAAGTGACCGCTGGAGGATGCAATGAATCAGTTATTTTCTGGTAGTTATTGTGCTCTGTCTTGGATTAGCATTAGTTTGGGTCTCAGTCCGCTTATTAATCTGCTTCGGTATTTCATTTTGTTTTGTTACAGTTCTTTCATTTGCCAATGTTGACACAAACTCAAACATCTTAGTTCCCACAGAGTCTAGTTAAAGAAAACATGATGCCTAGAAAATTAATGCGAGTCGAGGAATGCTCTTTTAATGGAATAATGTGATGTCATATTCCTTTATGCACCCCGTTATTCTTTATTCCAATCAGTGCCAGTGCCCTTCAGACCAGGGGTAGGGAACCTTTGGCTCTAGAGCCAGATGTGGCTCTTTTGATGACTTCCTCTGGCTCTCAGATAAATCTTAGCTGACATTGCTTAACACAGGGCTGTCCAAAGTGCGGCCCGCGGGTCATTTTTTAACGGCCCCACGGCACATTTTAAGAATACAATTAAAAAAAAACTAAAAACATAAAAAGTGGTATAAAAGAGCAAACAGGTGAAATGTAACAAGAAATTGTTGCAATGCTTACTCTTATAATACAAAACTGCCATGCAGGCTGTTTCTTTCTTTAAAAAATAATAATGAATCAAAATCAATGTCATTTTGAATTATTGACCTATTCAAGGCTTCGATTACATCACATTAAATATTCCACTTTGAGATATTTTGGGGGGAAAATGTTGCATATTTTGTGTTTTACCATATAAAAAACTGAGCTGTTTTTTTTTTTTTTTTAAATGGCCTAAAACAAACAAACAAAACATAAACAACATGAAAACTTAAAATTGACGGATATATCTGAAGTTGATCTCGAGATTATTGTGCTAAAAGTCAACGGTAAATAAAATGTATAATTTATTTTTTAACACTTTAATAAGTAGGACACTTTTGGATCCCCAATTATTTTAGTGTGATTTGTTTTTAAGTGTCATTGCTCAAAAAATAATAATGAATCAACATCCAAAATTAAGGCTCCAATTATTATATAATCTCAAATATTCCACCTAAAAAAGTTATTGGGTGAAAATATTGCATATTTTGTGTTTTTTAATTTTTTTTTCTAATGTTGATCTAGAGATTTAAAATTTGCATAATAATAAAAATTATAATACTGAATAACGACACATTTTTAATTATTTTTTTTGGACCAAAACCCTTTGGGGTCCCCGGGATCATAACTGAGTGGAGGCCTAAATATATATTTTTTATACATATATTGTATTGGTTTTTAAAATAAAAATTATGAAAATGGCCCCCACTTGTTCTGATTTTTCAGTGTGTGGCCCTCAGTGGAAAAAGTTTGGACACCCCTGGCTTAACACGATAATTATGAATATTACCGCTAGTAATCACAGTGCTAAAAATACCGTTCAAAATATAAAACATTCTCATGCATTTTATCCATCCATCCGTTTTCTACCAGACTTGTTCAAGAAGTCGCATTAATGGTAAGAAGTATTTGATTTATTAATGGTTAACTTCAGAATAAGAATGTTATTAAAAAGAATAGGAGATTTACTATACTCTAAACATGTTGGTCTTACTTAAAAATGTACACATTTAGTTGTATTCAGTCTTAAAAAATATTAAATGGCTCTCACGGAAATACATTTTAAAATATTTGGTTTTTTTGGCTCTCTCAGGCAAAAAGGTTCCCGACCCCTGCTTCAGACCATAACAACCCTCAAAGGGGCCCTATAATGCAAAACCAACATTTCTTACCTATTGTTAAGTTAACTTTTGTCTTGTTTTAGGGTCGGCATCGACCCGTTTAAGTTTTTAAATGCATAAAAGAACCACATAAATTAATTTTTTTGCATCGAGACTTTTTGACTTCGTCAGTAACCTCTATTTCAACAAAACATTTGTTTTTGTTTTTCACTAAATTATAAAATGTTCTGGTCGAAATTATGACCTTGGTGTTGTTAGGGTCGGTTTCGACCCAGCTCTAAAAATAAGATTATCAAGCAATAATTAGAGCCAAAACTGAACACACTGACAGCCAGCTCCTCTCCCAATCATGTGAACTTTTTGGGATTCTCATTTTACCTTGTTATCCAGTACAAAAACAAACATGTGAGGTCAATTCAGTCTAAAATTAATAACATGAAAAAATAAATAAACCAAATGTATTTAAGAGATGTGTTCTAACACCCCTCAGTAATAGTCAGGTAACACAACAACCTTTTATTTATTCATACGATTCTCTTAAAGTTAATTTTACCTTTTTTTTAAAAATTGAAATCGAGGGGTATGCTGGCAAAAAAAAGGCCCAATGGCCCACACTAAAAATATTAAAATTAGGGATGCACCGATTAATCGGTAACCGAATATATTCGGCCGAATATGGCAAAAAAAGCCACTTGCGGCCTTCGGTGGAATGAGTTAAAAACAAGGCCGAATAGTGGCATGTGACGCAATATTTTGACGCGGTGACGCAATCAACCAACGTGCAGTGACGTTGGGATATGTTGTGTACCTGTATAAGTGTATGAGGTTACAAGCACACACTTATTGAGATTTACCTGAGCCTTCTGTTTACATTATTAGCCTGTTGTGTAGGCTACCTGTATAAGTGTAAGAGGTTACAAGCACACACTTAATTGAGATTTACTTGAGCCTTCTGTTTACATTATTAGCATATCTACTGTGGCTAAGCAGACTTTTGCCAAAAAGACAATAATTCATTTGTTGTGGGTTTATCCACTTTAATGCACTTTCTTTTTTTTTGGAATGCATGTTTTGTTTGAAGGCCTAATATAAATGAAAAACTTTATGCTTTTTTTTTTAAAAGCAAAGGGTACTGGATTATTAAAAAAATGTCAATATTCAATAAAAAAATACTTTATTTGAAAAACATGTTTAAATATTTATTCTAGGCTATTTATGCAATATAAAAAAAATTGTGAAAAACTGCATTCATTATTCGGTATTCGGCCTTCGGCCAAGCGTATAATTTTATTCGGCTTCGGCTTCGGCCACAAATTTTCATTTCGGTGCATTTCTAATTAAAACCAATATTTTCATGGATTAGGAAGCCTAACAAGGTAACCAAGAGATGAGAAACAAATTGGATGATAGATAATTGTTCTTAGTCCATTTTACAGCTGATTTAAGACATGGGTAAAAACCGACCCGTTAACATAAGAGATAGTAACAGAAAGCTAACACAAGAGGAAGGTTAAGTTAAAGTTAAAAGTACCAATGATTGTCACACACACATACATTAGGTGTGGCCATCACCCTTGATCACACCCTGGGAGATGAGGGGAGCAGTGAGCAGCAGCGGTGACCGCGGCCGGGAATAATTTTTGGTGATTTAACCCCCGATTCCAACCCTTGATGCTGAGTGCCAAGCAGGGAGGTAATGGCTTCCATTTTTATAGTCTTTGGTATGACTCGGCCGGGGTTTGAACTCACAACTTACCCATGTCAGGGTGGACACTCTAACCACTCAGCCACTTAGTAGGTACCTGCTGTTGTGTATTTGGGATCTGCATAAATTTAAAATCAAACCGTGGAGGCATTGCAGAGATATTCATAAAATAATATTGCCTTCTTTCATAGTTCCACTAAAGCAGGGATGTCCAAAGTGCGGCTCAGGGGCCATTTGCAGCCCGGAGCTAATTGTTTACGGGCCCGCCACACATTCTGGAAATGCTATTGCAAAAATAAAAAAGAACATTAAAAATATTGGAATGAGGTGAAATCTATCGAGAAAAAGTGGCCATGCAGGCTGTTTTTTTTCTTCTTTTGTCTTTATTTTACCATGTAAAAAACATCTTTACCATGAATTGATTAACGTGGACGCCGACTTAAACAAGTTGAAACACTTATTGGGGTGTTACCATTTAGTGGTCAATCGTAGGGAATATGTACTGTACGGTGCAACCTACTAGTTACAAGTTTCAATCAATCAATTATTTATTTTTGATTTTTTTGCCATTGCTCAAAACAAAAAATAATGACCCAAAAAAATCCATGTTATAATGAATTATTTTCAAAGCTCCTAATAGTTCAAAATATTTCACTTTTAAATGTTTTATGTGGTAAATATTGCACATATTGTGCAGTTGCCATATAAAATCAAAGTTTTCTTTGACAAAAGAGCATAAAACAAACAAAATAATAGTTAAAACGTAAAATCGACAGATATATCTGAAGTTGATCTCGTAACTTAAGTGTTGAAAGTAAAAAAAAAAACCCTACTAAAAATGTATCACTTTCTGAGTGGGGAACCTTTTGGATCCCAAATATATTTAGTGGTATTTTATTTATCTTTTCACTGTGATTACTCAAAAATGATGAAGAATCAAATCAATGGTGTCCTGCATTATTGATCTTTTAGGGCTCTAATTACTAAATACTGCATATTTCAGTTTTACTATTAAAAAAACAAAGATGTTTTTGACAGAAATGCCATAAACCTTTTTTTTTTTTAGTTGATATAGAGATTTACTGTAAGCGTTAAATAAGAAATATTAATACAAATTTGACTTACTTATTTTTAACATTTTATCAACAGAGACCCTTTATGGTCCCCGGGACCCCTAAAGGTAAAATCATTTTAAAAATCCATATATTTTGTTATGGTTTGAAAATGAAAAATATCAAAATGGCCCCTGCATGCTTTAATTTTTCAAATGGCCCTCAGTGGAAAAAGTTTGGACACCCCTGCACTAAAGAATCTGTTAAGAGTCAGCCCAATTTTTGACGTTTTTTTCCATAGTGTACGTGGTAAAGTTTCACCTGAAGAGCTTTGAGCGTGTGGCCATTGTAGTGCGACGCTGTAGTCCATAAGCTCCTGGTTTTTCCTCGAGTTGTGGGGCAGACTGGCTCGTACATGCACATGCATCCTCTGCTGTTGCCACTTCTAATACAAAGTAGCACACAGTTCAAATCTCATCCTCTCAGTAGACTCGCTAAAAACTACATCAAAGATGGCGGGGAGAAGACGCTGTTGAAGTGGTGCCACCTAAATAAGACAGTCCACAAAACGGCGCATCCAGAAAAGACGGGTCAGAAAGCAGGGTGTGTAAAACATAATTTGTGCAAAATTTTGAACATAGAACCACCATTGCCGGCAGTAAGTCGAACACATTTCCAGTGAGAGTTGGACTCTGCCAAGGCTGTCCTTTGTCACCCATTCTGTTCATAACTTTTATGGACAGAATTTCTAGGCGCAGTCAAGGCGTTGATGGGTTCCGGTTTGGTGACCGCAGGATTAGGTCTCTGCTTTTTGCAGATGATGTGGTCCTGATGGCTTCATCTGACCGGGATCTTCACCTCTCACTGGATCGGTTTGCAGCCGAGTGTGAAGCGACCGGAATGAGACTCAGCACCTCCAAGTCCGAGTCCATGGTTCTCGCCCGGAAAAGGGTGGAATGCCATCTCCGGGTTGGGGAGGAGACCCTGCCCCAAGCGGAGGAGTTCAAGTACCTCAGAGTCTTGTTCACGAGTGATGGTGAGATCGACAGGCTGATCGGTGCGGCGTCTTCAGTAATGCGGACGTTGTACCGATCCGTTGTGGTGAAGAAGGAGCTGAGCCGGAAGGCAAAGCTCTCAATTTACCGGTCGATCTACGTTCACATCCTCACCTATGGTCATGAGCTTTGGGTCATAACCGAAAGGATAAGATCACGGGTACAAGCGGCTGAAATGAGTTTCCTCCGCCGTGTGGCGGGTCTCTCCCTTAGAGATAGGGTGAGAAGCTCTGCCATCCGGGAGGAACTCAAAGTAAAGCCGCTGCTCCTCCACATGGAGAGGAGCCAGATGAGGTGGTTCGGGCATCTGGTCAGGATGCCACCCGAACGCCTCGTGTTTAGGGCACGTCCAACCGGTAGGAGGCCACGGGGAAGACCCAGGACACGTTGGGAAGACTATGTCTCCCGGCTGGCCTGGGAACGCCTCGGAATCCCCCGGGAGGAGCTAGACGAAGTGGCTGGGGAAAGGGAAGTCTGGGTTTCCCTGTTTAGGTTGTTGCCCCCGCGACCCGACCTCGGATAAGCGGAAGAAGATGGATGGATGGATGGAACCACCATTATATGTTATGTAGACCACAAGTGTTTTAAATGTAGTCAATTAATTATAATATGAGTAATTTAACAGAGGTAAACAGGAAGCGTGGAGACTGTTTAAATCAGGGGTCTCAAACTCAATTAACCTGCCAGCTTCTAATGGTCCAGTCTGGGTGTGGCTGGGTCACACAAAGTATTCCCTTTGGAATCACGTCTTACCCATGTGACTCAATATAACTACTTCTACCAGCAGTGATATTTCCCCCTGAGTTGTGGTAAGCCTTAAGTCACCATGAATATAAATTTAATATAAAAATGTTAATATTTTTCTGTTGAGTTCCTAAGGAACTGGTCAAAGACACTTCTGCTTGCTTATCGAAAGTTGTTCTTTGCGTTGCCCAATGTTTGTTGTGCTGCCATATTTGTTTTTTTTTATCACTATTGCACAAAACCCAAAACCAGTGAAGTTGGCACGTTGTGTAAATGGTAAATAAAAACAGAATACAAATCCTTTTCAACCTGTATTCAATTGAATAGACTGCAAAGACAAGATATTTCATGTTCACACTGAGAAACTTCATTTTCTTTGGCAAATAATCATCAGCTTAGAATTTAATGTCAGCAACACATTGCAAAAAAGTTGTCACAGGGGCATTTTTACCAGTGTGTTACATGGCCTTTCCTTTTAACAACACTCAGTTAATGTTTGGGAACTGAGGAGACACATTTTTGAAGCTTTTCAGGTGGAATTCTTTACCATTCTTACTTGATGTACAGCTTAAGTTGTTCAACAGTCCGGGGTGTCCATTTGAACTTTACAGTACAAATAAGAACAAAATTTTCTGCTCCGCCGCTCTCAGTCTGTGGAATGCTCTCCCTGACCACCTGAGGGCACCACAGACTGTGGATGCTTTTAAAAAAGGTTTTAAACCCTTATTTTTTCTTAAAAAAGAAAAAAAAAGCCTTTTTTTAGATATATGTGTGCTAGTTGTAGCTTTTAGGCTGTTGTAGTGTAAAAGTTTTTTTTACTTATTTTACTTGTTGGGTTTTAACTTTGTGGTTTGAGCGTTGTTGTTTTGTCTTATTATTTGTTTTTTTTAAATGCATTGTAGCACTTGGAGGTTATTTGCTCAATGTAAAGTGCTTTTACATATAAAATCTGTTATTATTATTATTAATATTGTTATTAGTATTATTATAATTGGCTGATCCGCTGGCTGATCCGCCTCCGCTTGGGAGGTTTTCCTGCTGGCTCCGCTGTGAACGGGACTCTCGCTGCTGTGTTGGATCCGCTTTGGACTGGACTCTTGCGACTGTGTTGGATCCATTATGGATTGAACTTTCACAGTATCATGTTAGACCCGCTCGACATCCATTGCTTTCCTCCTCTCCAAGGGTCTCATAGTCATCATTGTCACCGACGTCCCACTGGGTGTGAGTTTTCCTTGTCCTTATGTGGGCCTACCGAGGATGTCGTAGTGGTTTGTGTTGTGGTTTGTGCAGCCCTTTGAGACACTAGTGATTTACGCCTATATAAGTAAACATTGATGATTGATTGAATTATTGATAATATTATTATTATTACCAAACAAACCTTTAAAGGCCTACTGAAATGAGATTTTCTTATTCAAACGGGGATAGCAGGTCCATTCTATGTGTCATACTTGATCGCGATACTGCCATATTTTTGCTGAAAGGATTTAGTAGAGAACATCGACGATAAAGTTTGCAACTTTTGGTCGCTAATGAAAAAGCCTTGCCTTTACTGGAAGTAGCAAACGATATGCGCGTGACGTCACTGGTTGTGGAGCTCCTCACATCCTCACATTGTTTATAATCATAGCCTCCAGTAGCAAGAGTTATTCTGACCGAGAAAGCGACAATTTCCCCATTCTTTTGAACGAGGATGAAATATTCGTGGATGAGGAAATTTAGAGTGAAGGACTAGAAAAAAAAAAAATAAATAAAACAGGCGATTGCAGTGGAAGCGATTCAGATGTTATTAGACACATTTACTCGGATAATTCTGGAAAATCCTTTATCTGCCTATTGTCTTGCTAGTGTTTTAGTGAGATTAAATAGTACCTGAAAGTCGGAGGAGTGTGGCCACGGGTGTGTTGACCGCAAGTGTCTCTGAGGGAAGTCACGCAGCTGCAGCAGGACGGAAGCTTCGCTGATGTCTCCGGTAAGAGCCGACTTAATATCACAATTTTCCCATCTAAAAATTTGCTGGTTGACGTAGAGAAACATGTTCACTTGACCGCTTTATGTTAAAGCTTCACATTAAACAAAGAAACACTGGCTGTTTTCGGTTGCTAAAGGCAGCTGCAAATCACCGCTTTCCACCAACAGCATTCTTCTTTATAGACTCCATTATTAATTCAACAAATTGCAAAAGATTCAGCAACACAGATGTCCAAAATACTGTGTAATCATGCAAGGAAAAGAGAAAACTTTTAGCCGTGTGTGGTGCTGGGCTGAAATGTTCGCTCCAACCAATAACGTCACAAGCACGCGTCAGCATAAGCGTCATCATTCCGCGACGTTATGCAGGAAATTTAAAATTGCAATTTAGTAAACTAAAGTGGCCGTATTGGCATGTGTTGCAATGTTAATATTTCATCATTGATATATAAACTATCAGACTGTGTGGTGGATAGTAGTGGCTTTCAGTAGGTCTTTAACAAAGTGATGACTGCAAGCCAATGCATTCTTTGACTCCACACCCTTGGACTTTTGACACTTTTCTTGTTGTCTTTTGTAAAATTTAGCACTCTTTGGCCAGTCTTGATTACTTCTCCAAGAACGCTGAAGAAAAGTCTATCCTTTTCTCGATTTGAACGATTGGCAGAGCCGAAAACAACGCAAGTATAGGATTTTTTTTTTGGAAGAAGAAGAAAGGTAAACGCTGGCTCGACCACTGCACATACTTCACGAGTCGGACGTGATGTCATGTAAATCCAAGTAACAGGTCAATTGGCAAGTGCTTGTCAAGCCCGCAAGGAACAGGAAGTCAGACAGACACAGACTAAAGAAATTACTCCAGTATGAGGTACAGTATGTTTGTGTAAATACATACATTTTTCAATGTGATTAATGTTCTGTATTAATTACAAAGAGCAAGAAGTATTGTGGGAGTATTTACTCTGGCAAAAGTCCCTGTTCTCAAAATCAATCTTGGCTTCAATGCTGGACTCTCGGCCAGCTGACCCTAGGATCATCTGTCCGTGGGAAGCATGCCCCTCCAAGCCGTAGTGGTCCAGTCCAGTGTCCCATTGTGACTTTGACTGGAACAGTCTGCTCTCGCTGGGGCGCTCTCCCCCTCCGGGTATAAATAGAAGTTTTGGTTTCCACTTTGAGCCTCACTTGTTCCCCAGCGTTGCTCTGTTTCATAACACAAACAAGATTCCCCACAACCGACCCCCCCAAGCTGAAAAAATAAGTTCTTATTTTAGCCCCAGTGAATAATAATTGAGCCATTAGGCCTCACATGAGTGACTCCATTGCAAGTAGATACAAGTCCCTACGTCCTTTTCACTTTGGCCTTTTACATGCTATACTGGCTCAACTTAGCACAGGAATTCAAAAATGTGGCATGACACACTTAATGTCCACATGTTGCATTTGAACAACTGTATTGTTGATAATAGAGGTAAATTATTGGTATTGTTCATTATCAATATTGGTATTTGTATTGATCCATTTTTAGTGTAATAATGCTCATTGTGATTTCTGCATTTTTATTTATTTCGCTAACTGCTTCTTTGCTATCACTTTTACATCATATTTGTACATAGCGTATCAATGTCAATCAATGTTTATTTATATAGCCCCAAATCACAAATGTCTCAAAGGACTGCACAAATCATTACGACTACAACATCCTCGGAAGAACCCACAAAAGGGCAAGGAAAACTCACACCCAGTGGGCAGGGAGAATTCACATCCAGTGGGACGCCAGTGACAATGCTGACTATGAGAAACCTTGGAGAGGACCTCAGATGTGGGCAACCCCCCCCCTCTAGGGGACCGAAAGCAATGGATGTCGAGCGGGTCTAACATGATACTGTGAAAGTTCAATCCATAGTGGCTCCAACACAGCCGCGAGAGTTCAGTTCAAGCGGATCCAAGACAGCAGCGAGAGTCCCGTCCACAGGAAACCATCTCAAGCGGATCAGCAGCGTAGAGATGTCCCCAACCGATACAGGCGAGCGGTCCATCCTGGGTCCCGACGAGCGGTCCATCCTGGGTCTCGACTCTGAACAGCCAGTACTTCATCCATGGTCATCGGACCGGACCCCCTCCACAAGGGAGGGGGGGACATAGGAGAAAGAAAAGAAGCGGCAGATCAACTGGTCTAAAAAGGAGGTCTATTTAAAGGCTAGAGTATACAGATGAGTTTTAAGGTGAGACTTAAATGCTTCTACTGAGGTAGCATCTCGAACTGTTACCGGGAGGGCATTCCAGAGTACTGGAGCCCGAACGGAAAACGCTCTATAGCCCGCAGACTTTTTTTGGGCTCTAGGAATCACTAATAAGCCGCAGTCTTTTGAACGCAGATTTCTTGCCGGGACATACGGTACAATACAATCGGGAAGATAGGCTGGAGCTAGACCGTGTAGTATTTTATACGTAAGTAGTAAAACCTTAAAGTCACATCTTAAGTGCACAGGAAGCCAGTGCAGGTGAGCCAGTACAGGCGTAATATGATCAAACTTTCTTGTTCTTGTCAAAAGTCTAGCAGCCGCATTTTGTACCAACTGTAATCTTTTAATGCTAGACATGGGGAGACCCGAAAATAATACGTTACAGTAGTCGAGGCGAGACGTAACAAACGCATGGATAATGATCTCGGCGTCTTTAGTGGACAAAATGGAGCGAATTTTAGCGATATTACGGAGATGAAAGAAGGCCGTTTTAGTAACGCTTTTAATGTGTGACTCAAAGGAGAGAGTTGGGTCGAAGATAATACCCAGATTTTTTACCGTGTCGCCTTGTTTAATTGTTTGGTTGTCAAATGTTAAAGTTGTATTATTAAATAGAGGTCGGTGTCTAGCAGGACCGATAATCAGCATTTCCGGTTTTTTGGCATTAAGTTGCAAAAAGTTAGCGGACATCCATTGTTTAATTTCATTAAGACACGCTTCCAACTGACTACAGTCCAGCGTGTTGGTCAGCTTTAGGGGCATGTAGAGTTGGGTGTCATCAGCATAACAGTGAAAGCTAATACCGTATTTGCGTATGACGTCACCCAGCGGCAGCATGTAGATGCTGAAGAGTACAGGGCCAAGGACCGAACCCTGGGGAACTCAACACGTTACCTTAACATAGTCCGAGGTCACACTGTTATGGGAGACACACTGCATCCTATCAGTAAGATAAGAGTTAAACCATGACAGGGCTGAATCTGACATACCAATTCGTGTTTTGATACGCTCTAATAAAATATTATGATCGACGGTATCGAAAGCAGCGCTAAGATCGAGGAGCAGCAACATAGATGACGCACCAGAATCCATCGTTAGCAATAGATCATTAGTCATTTTTGCGAGGGCTGTCTCAGTCGAGTGATTTGCTCTGAAACCGGATTGAAAGGTTTCACATAGATTGTTAAACGCTAAGTGTTCATTTAGCTGCTCTGCAACAATTTTTTCGAGGATTTTCGAAATAAAGTGTGCTGATGTTGCTCTATTGTTGTTGTTGTTGTGTTTGCTGTTGTTGTTCTTGTCTCTCTGTCTAATCCCCCTCTTGTCCCCACAATTTCCCCCTCTGTCTTCCTTTTTTTTCCTCTTCCTATCCCCTCCTGCTCTGGCCCAGCTGCACCAAATGATAATATAAATACATTTAATAAAGTCAAACACAAATAAGGCAACAAGAGAAGTATCCCACACTTTTCTTTTGTAAAGTAAATCTGAACAGGCGATATGGGCTTCTACATCTACTATATGATTTGCTTGAGAAGCTGGAAAGGACAAAAACTTAAAAAAAAATAAAGATAAAATAAAAAATATTTTTTTTTGTACCGTATTTTTCGGACTATTTTTTTCTTAGTTTGGCCAGGGGTGCGACTTATACTCAGGAGCGACTTATGTGTGAAATTATTAACACATTACCGTAAAATATCAAATAATATTATTTAGCTCATTCACATAAGAGACTAGACGTATAAGATTTCATGGGATTTATGGATTAGGAGTGAGAGATAGTTTGGTAAAGGTATAGCATGTTCTATATGTTATAGTTATTTGAATGACTCTTACCATAATATGTTAGGTTAACATAGCAGTTGCTTATTTATGCCTCATATAACCTACACTTATTCAGCCTGTTGTTCGCTATTCTTTATTTATTTTAAATTGCCTTTCAAATGTCTATTCTTGGTGTTGGATTTTATCAAATAGATTTCCCCAAAAATTGCGACTTATACTCCAGTGCGACTTATATATGCTTTTTTTCTTCTTTATTATGCATTTTCGGCCGGTGCGACTATTACTCCGGAGCAAGTTATACTCCGAAAAATACGGTATGCGTACATCTAGAGCAGGGAAATCAAACATGCGGCCCGCAGGTCGGATCAGGCGCCATAACAGGTTCAATCAGGCCCGTGAGATGAGTTTGCTAAGTGTAAAATTGAGCTGCATTTTTTAAATGAAAGAAACTGCTGTTCTATATGTGTCCACTGGATGTCGCAGTAGCAATTCTGTATACCAAGCAACACTACACAGTGAAGCGGGGCTGCGACTCCTCCCCCTTATTTTACTAATCAACAGTAGTAAAATAAACAATTGGTAACCCCACTTAAAATGCAGCATGAGACATTTCATATTGTAATAATTCTGTGAAAAGTATTGTCTTCTGTGCAGATTCATATTTAATTTATTTATTTATTTTTTGTCCTGTCCACTTTCTCAGAGCAACATCAGCGAATAGGATATGTACAAATATGATGGTAAATGTGATAGCTAAGAAGCAGTTAGCGAAATAAATAATAATACAGAAATGACAATGAGCATTATTACACTACAAATGGATCAATACAAATACCAATAGAAATATCACTATTGATAATGAACAATACCAATAATTTACCTCTATTATCAACAATACAGTTGTTCAAATGCAACACTACATATACGTAGTGATAACCAGAGATACAAAATAATGCAGAAAAATGGAAGGGAAGAAAGAAAAGCAACCTATTTTAACCTTGTAGATTGTTAAAGTAACAATAAATTAAGTTGTGCAGATTTAAAGAAGGTGAACTGTGTTTGATTTACTGCAATACTCTCAGTCTTCCATCCATCCATCCATCATCTGGCGTCCCACTGAATGTGAATTCTCCCTGCCCACTGGGTGTGAGTTTTCCTTGCCCTTTTGTGGGTTCTTCCGAGGATGTTGTAGTCGTAATGATTTGTGCAGTCCTTTGAGACATTTGTGATTTGGGGCTATATAAATAAACATTGATTGATTGATTGATCTTCCGCTTATCCGAGGTCGGGTCGCGGGGGCAACAGCCTAAGCAGGGAAACCCAGACTTCCCTCTCCCCAGCCACTTCGTCTAGCTCTTCCCGGGGGATCAGTCTTTGAAGTTTTTATTTTTGGTTTGTTGAAATTGTTCACACATTACAGAGCTTTTATGTTTCTATCAATACACATTGATGCCGAGAAGGCAGGGAGGAACTCAACCCTCTTGAATAGTTTCTACCTCAGTTTGTCCAGTTAGCACAGGATTAATATGTGGAAGTGACAAACCAGGTAGTTGATGCATAGAATAGTTTTCATTGCTGATTTATTTTGCTTTTGTTCAATCTTAAATGAGCCGTGACTTAAAGTTCAATTGCTTCGTAGATACACTGAGATTAGGTCTAAATTCATTGTGTTCTTCATGGTGTTTTTGAAACTGCACCAACTTTTTTCTCAGAATTTTCAACTAATTTGAAGTGTTTTGTTAAGAGGATTTTTTGTGACTCTCAGAATGTGCTTGTTCTATTTTGGGTAAGTAAAGTAAAACAAAGAAAACAATCTGAAGTTGTCATAGTTGTTTTTTTGAGTTATTATGCCATGATTTTACTCGTCCGGTCCACATGGGAATAGATTTTCCTCCATGCGGCCCTGAGCTAAAATGAGTATGACACCCCTGATCTAGAGCAATCCAAATGCAATGTGACAGTCAAATGAGTATTTACTTCTGCTTGCCAAGTGGATGTAACATGAGTAAGTGATCCTTTCATGTGCCCAAATTACACTACTAGAATAATATAAACATATGCACCACAGATGAACTCGTCATGTGCATTTACACCGGCTTTTAATTAATGGATGCATTTGTTGCGATTGGATCACCCTTGTTGCGTCTAAAGGCCGACCTGGGTAACTCCCATCTTACCTTATCCTTGTCCACACACACGCACACAATGGTGGTTTAAGAACTCCTCCCCCCTCCGTCTGCAACCGAGTTGTTGTGGTTTACTAAGGGGAGTGACGGCAAACGGACACCAGGTAGCAGTAGTGTACAGAGATTTAATATGTATAGTAAATATATATCCATATATATATAATACTACTAACAATAATAATAAACAATACTAATAAACTATAAAATGGTGTGTGACAAAAACTCAAGAGTGTATGGTGTAAGACTAAGTGTGTAGATTAACTGAAGTGTGTGTTACCAAAGTGTTGACGAGAGCGAAGGAACGTCCAGGGGGACAAGCAGGTGATCCGGGATACAAGCGGGGGTCAGTGGGGCGGAGAGGGGCGTCAAGAGGTCCGAGTCCAAAGTGGGGGTCGAGGATTGAGGGAGGCAGTCAGAGTCCAGAGGGAGATGCGGGGAAAAGAGAGGCGCACAGCTCTCTTTCCAGGTGACGGAGGGTACTGCGGGGGCGACACAAGAAAACACACGGAGAGGCAGAACACAGGAAGAGCAGGATTACATAAAGCAGGGTGATCTCCTACTGTACGTCAAATGAGAACTAAATTACCGCGAGGATCCCTGGGTCCACTGGTCTTTTAAGCAGCTCATTGTCATCAGTCACAGGTGTGCAGGTTGACTGATTGTCTGCAGGCTTGAAGTTGCGTGGGCGTACTGCGATCAGCGTGAGCGGGGGCGTGTCCGGGTGCGGTGTCAGCGGGTCCTCTGGGTGGTCCGGTAGCGGAGGGAGACGCAGACTGTGCATGTGCCACAACACAATTACACATGCGCGGAAAATGTGCACGTAGTAGTCACCTCCAGTGTTGCTCTGTGTGCAAGTTCTGAAATTAAATGTAACTAATCCGAACAATATCCAGTGTTGTGCTATTTCAATGAACTGGAATCCAGTGTGCTGTGGGCCCTATTGTAGTGAATCACACATGAGACATAGTTTGGTAAAGGTAAATTAATCACTAATCTCCCCTGAGTATACAAATGCAGAAAATGGTCATTGATCAGCAGATGTGTGACAGTAAATAGTGCAGTATAAACTGTGCAAGCAGCAGTCGCAGATGGATTAGTTTTTATGAGTCTAATGGCAGAGGGGAAAATATTTTCTGGCGGAAAGTTCTGTTTGGAATGGACCTTATTCTTCTGCCTGAAGGGGGAGAATCAAACAGTTTGTGTCCTGGATGAGAAAGGGTTGGCTGTGATCGGACCTGCATGGCCCCGAGTCCTGGAAAGATTACCTTTTTAGCACAGAGCACAATTTGTTGCAGTCTGTGTTTGTCCCTGGCTGTGGCCCCAGCATATCACACAGTGGTGGAAGTGGTGAGAATAGAGTCAATGGTGGCCGTGTAGAACTGCACCAACAATTTTTTGGTAGCTTGAGTTTCCTCAACTGCCGCAGGAAGAACATCCTCTGCTGGGCCTTTTTGATAAGGGACTTGATGTTTTGATCCCTCTCGAGGTTCTGGGCGATTGTGGAGCCCAGAAAGCAGAAGGAGTCCACGATGGAGACGGGGTAGTCTTTTATGGTGAGGGGGGACGGTGGAGCTGTGGCTTTTGTGAAATCTACGATCATCTCCAGGTGGTTGGGTCTCCACTAGGACATCAGACGGTCCACCTCCCATCTGGTGGCAAACTTGTTGTTGTCTGAGATGTGCTCATTGAGGGTCATCCACACACTTGATTAGTTTTACTGACTGGTGGATGGAGGTGCAGCAGTTTGTGTAGAAGGAGAAGAGCAGTGAGGAAAGTACACAGCTTAAGAACCATGCCCCTACTACCTCTGGACATGTCCATAACAGGTGTAAACCATGCCAATACCAATTTTGCACCTTGTACCTTCTTAGTTTAAAGATCATCCATAACAGGTATTAACCATGGTCTTAGTCAGTCTAAATTAAGTTGATACTGTGTCTGAATCATACTTATAGCGGGTCTAAACCATTTCCCAACAAGGTCCGAAACATACCTTTACCAGGTTAGAATCCTGCCTTTACATGGTTTAAACCTTATCCATAACAGGTGTGAACCATGCCTACACAAGGTTTGAACCTTGCACAGATACATTACGAGATTCGAATCATGTCTATAACGGGTGTGAATCATACCTGTACCAGGTTTGAACCTTGTCCCTACCTGGTTTGAACTTTATCCACTCCAACAGGTGTAAACCAAGCCTATACCAGGTTTGGACCATGCGCATACACAATATTAAGTCTGAATATTAAGTCACTTATACAGTTTTAGGTCTGAACCATGCCAATGAACCATGTCAACAGCAGGGTTGAGCCATGCCCATGTACCAAGTCTGAAACATGCCTGAAACAGTTGAAAATGACTGTTCCAAAGCAGAATTAGGCATATAGAAATCTGGAAAATATTGTCTGAACCATGTCACCGTATTACACCTGTACATGCTGTCTACCTGGTCATTCAAATCAACGGCTTTACCCAGTTTGAACAATGTTTATATTAGTTGTAAACATTAGCTGTATTGAGCCTAAATCACACCCTGATATAGGTTTGGAATTATTGTTTGTTTAACCTGATCCTGATCAGATGTGACTAATGACTGAATTATCTATGATTATGAACCATGCCTATGTCAGCTCTGAATCACTCCTGTAACAGGCAGGAATCACGCTGAACCGAGCGTGACATGTTGCGTTGCTCTGTCTCAATTTTTGTATGACAGCAAAATAATCCACCAGAACTCCACTCAATGTCCAATTACTTGTTGTCCAGGAGGGAACAGAGCATGATTATTTTTTTCGGGAGAGGATAGGGAACTGGGGTAATGACCTCAGTACGATAAAATGAGAAAAGGGAGTAGCCTTAGGGACAAACTCTGTGTCAGGCTGACCATGTCTGAGAGGTTTGTCAGTGTTCTGGTCTTCTTCACTGCGTGACCTGTGGGGGAGGCTTTGCTGGTTGACATGTTGTGTCCCTAATTAGATTGTAAGGGGTTAGATTGCAACAGACCTCTAAAGTTAACCATCCATTCTATGCAGTTCAAATTGCGACTAAGGTTTTCAAGGAAACTGAGAAACAACAAATGACACACTGGTAGAGCCCTAAGGTATTTTCACATCCAGCTAAGGGAAAACAACCATGTCTAATTTCCTGTTGGTTTCTTATAATGACATTAAGACAATCAGATATTCCTGAGAGTCCATTTTCCACAAGAATTAAGGCAACCAGCATCAAATTAAATGCTAAGAACACTTTTATCCACAGTGATAAAGTTAAATGAATGCCTTATGTACAAAAACAAGTGCATTTTAATTAATTAAGTCAACCTTTATGACTGCAGTTCTAAGAGCCAAGTTTGGCCTCTAAAGGAAACTTCTTCTTCTTTTTGCATAACAGTGCTGAATGGTTCTGAGCTCGCAATATGAGTACATTCATATTCAAGTCGTGACAAATTAAGGGGCAACATTTTTGTATATTATAGTGGCAGATCATTTTTTTCTGGAGAACCAATAGTCCGACGTCCAGACTCTTTACTCCAGTCCTCGAGGAGATAGTTAGGAGTCAGGACCTAAGCAAAAGCAATGTTACAAATTGTTTGTTTTCTGTAAAAAACATAAAATCCTTATCAGTAGGAGCACGATATTGTTTGTTCAAACAATGTACTTAAGTTTCCAACACAATGATACGCTAGTGCTAACATAATAGGAGAGCTGTCCTGATACAAATGTAGGTACAGTATGGGAAGTTCATTATGTGATTTCTTTGGACCAAATCCAAAAATATATGACAGTTAAGTTGAAAAAATATCTTGGCGGTCATAATTACCCCAAATGCTTCAATTAATGCCTGTAATCAATTAATAGCTGGTCTACAGAAGCAAATAACCACTTTGTTTCTAATCAACACAGCATCAAAAAGCATATAAAGCAACCACTTTATGTAGTTTTGTTTTGAACTCTGCAAGACGGAACGCGCTCGATTTGAAGTATCAATAGTGGTCAGCATCAAGCAGCTTTATCTAGCGCTGGATGCGTTTTAAAATGTTGCCTGTGCTAGTTAGGTTTTGGAGTGAAACCTGCGTGTACTCTACTTGCCTTATTGTTGTTTTCAATCAACGCATTTGTGCATTAATATACTTGTTAGTACAGTTGGATGTCAATTTAAGAGCTTAACTGGCTCTCGTTAAAACACTTGTGTCTCAAATCAACGTCTCCCGTTAAAATACATATTAATAACTTAGTTGGTGCTTTCCCCCGAGCCCAAAACAGCACATATTTAACATCTAACATTTCTTTTAAAAAGTAAAAACAAACTTTTAGATAGGGCTGCAGGATTGTGGCCAAAATAATAATCACAATTATTTTAATCAAAACTGAAATCCAGATTATTTATTGTTGATTAAAAGCATATTTTATTGGACTTTATATTTCAAACAAACGATATGTGAACTTGTCTTTCATTTAAAAAACAAAACTATTCAAATAATGTATTATTAACAAAATAAAATGTACAAAAGACAGGGCAAACTCCCAAAAATATGCCGTTGCAGAGTGCGATCATGAAGACCAGTTGATCTGCCGTCTGTCTTTTCTGCTCTGGAAAAATAAGATTATACACAAAAGGCACATACAAAGGAACACATTCATTGTACTGTTCACAGTATATACGTATACAAGTCAAATGTCTTTGGCCAAATAAAACGTTATTACGTCTATTATTTTATATCCCCGCCTTTGTAGCTGTTCGTCCTGGCTTTGCGTTAGCAACGAGCTTACTGCACGGGCAAACGATGACGGTGGGGAAAAGAAAGGACGTGTTGTTAATGCTTAACATGTCTCAGCAATTCGATCGTTTGTTTGAATGTGCACACCATAGCAGCTTTGCTGTGCAGCTCGTTGTGCGGTCGGGTTACAAGGTTGAAATGCGTGCCTGTTGGTACCCTGTAGGTAACTTTGCAGGAGAGTAGGGCACAGATGCAATAATTATTGCATTTTTCCTAATACCGCATTTTTCGGACTATAAGGCGCACTTAAAATCATTTTATTTTCTCAAAATTCGACAGTGCGCCTCTTAAGCCGTTGCACCTAATGTATGGAATCATTCTGGTTGTGCTTACCGACCTCAAAACTATTTTTTTTGGTACATGGTGAAATGATAAGTATGACCAGTAGATGGCAGTCACACATAAGAGATACGTGGGGACTGCAATATGACTCAAGTAAACAACACCAACATTTTATATGTTCCATTGAAAATATAGAACATTACACACGGCGCTCAAAAATCTACCAAAATGCTTTAGTAGGACTTTGGTAAGCTATGAAGCCACACCACATGATGGATTGTACTGTGCTTCAACATAGGAGTATTATTATGGTGTGTGTATAAGGTAGGACATATTAACTGGTGTTTTGTTTCGCAATATTAGGCAAAAGCAACTTTTCTTACCGTCTGGTACCTGCTGATGTGTGTTTGGTATCTGCATGAATCCTGAAAAATTGCGCGCCTTCGCCTTTGTAGTCCGTGACGATAACGTAGTCGATATGCTTCTTCTTTTTCTCTATCTTCTTGTTATGGGACATTCATCCTCCACTGTTGCCATTTCTAATATCAAGTAGTGTAAAGTTCTTACTTACAAATGTCAGTAAACTCGCCATGAAAGCACTAAAATATGCCGGTGTAGTGAGTTTACATTATTCACCCAAGGAACTTTAGTTATTACAGTTCCGGTCAGGCGGTTTTTCAAGGGACACATTTCCGGCGTTGTTGTTGCACTAGTGAGCCACGGATGAGGAGATGCTGCTGCGTTATTGATTGAAGTAAAGTCTGAATGTCATTAAAAGAGTTAGCTCCATCTTTTGACTCTTCTTCCACTCCCGTCCTTGCACGCTACACCGCTACAACAAAGATGACGGGGAGAAGATGCTGTCGAGAGTGAGCCACGTAAATAAGACCCGCCCACAAAACGGCACATCCGTAAGCGACTGTCAGAAAGGGACTTGAAGATGATGTATAAAACATCATCTATGTAACATTTTGAGCAAAGAACCACCATTACATGTAATGTAGACCACAAGGAAGTCTTTTACTTTTAGAAAAAAATCATAATAATATGATTGCGCCCTGTAATCCGGTGCGTATTTTGTATGAAAATAGACCTGAATAGACCCGCTCATGGGCAGGGCGCCTTATAGCCCGGTGCGCCCTAAGTTCTAAAAAATACAGTATTTTTTTGGAGCTACTACCTGATCTACCTTCATCCTTTGTTAGCTTTCACATGAGTCTACTGCAGGCCTGGGAAATTGCTTTGACTCGGGGGCCAAATTTAGAGAAAAAAATGTGTATGGCGGCCGGTTTATCAAAAACTAGTGCAAAACCTCACAAAAATGTCTGATTGAATGTACCATGAATCGATTAACGTGGATCCCGACTTAAAGAAGTCGAAAAACTTATTGGAGTGTTACCATTTAGTGGTCAATTGTACGGAATATGTACTATACTGTGCTGTCTACTAATAAAAGTCTCAATCAAATCAATCAAAATGCTAAAAACGTTATGACAAACCGCCTTAAAAAACAGAATGGAATTTTTAATTTTTTTACTGAATGAGACACGCAGAATGTTCATGAAAATAACGAATGTGGGATTTTCAATATTGACTATGAACGATAAAACACTGAATATTGGCAATGATATTTTCCAATAAGCGAGGCGCAACAAAATTCATCAAACACAACGAAATATGAACGCGAAAAAACAAGAAAAAAAAACCCTACTATCTGATATACCACTAAGCTTTAGAACTTTCTTGTAAAAAATCTCCTTCCATGTCTGACCCTGACACTCACATTTCAGGCTGTGGAAACGCTCCCCACCCACACTGCTTGTTACCTCGTCTGAGCTGCTGTGACTTAGATTACCATAGTAACTAATTAGATTACAATAGTAACTAGTATATCATGCAAAAGCGTAGATTCCAACCATTGAAATGCTTTGTATAGTTCAAGATGTACGGTCATATCTTAAAATCACTGCACATCATAATGGCAGCTACACTTTCCATCTTAAAGATATTAAAAAAAATTATTTGGGAATGTCTGGCGGACCAGATTGAAAGATTTAACGAACTGCATGTGGCCCCCGGCCTTAATTTGCCCAAGTCTGGTCTAGTGTCTATTGGTCGCCCTCTAGTGGTTGGCTGACTGGTGGTTGTAAATGTGCTAGGATTGAAAATGAAATATTAATATCGCCGACGGTCGCCCTCATTTAATGAAAGCTGCCAAAATTGTGATCACGATTAAAATTTGATTGATTGTGCAGCCCTACTTTTAGATTAGAACTACTTTTTTTTTTAAAAACAATAAATTAGAATCTAGTACAGGGGTGCCCACACTTTTTCTGCAGGCGAGCTACTTTTCGATTGACCAACTCGAGGGGATCTACCTCATTTATATATATCGTTTATATTTATTTATTTATGAAAGAGACATTTTTGTAAACAAGTTAAATGTGTTTAATGATAATACAAGCATGTGTAACACATATAGATGTCTTTCTTTCACGAAGACAAGAATATAAGTTGGTGTATTACCTGATTCTGATGACTTGCATTGATTGGAATCAGACAGTAATGATGATAACGCCCACATTTTCAGATGGAGGAGAAAAAAAGTTGTCCTTTCTGTACAATACCACATGAAAGTGGTTGGTTTTTGGCATCTAATTCATCCAGCTTCCATACACTTTACAAGAAAAACATTGGCGGCAAATTCCGTAGCTTGCTTGATTGACATTCACGGCACCCGAGGGTCTTGTGAGATGACGCTGGCTGCTGCCATTTCATTATTATGAAAAAATGACAGAGAGGAAGGCGAGAAACACTTTTTATTTCAACAGACTTTCGCGCCGTCCCTTCCGTCAAAACTCTAAAGGCCGACTGCACATTTCCTATCTTCACAATAAAAGCCCTGCTTCATGCTGCCTGCGCTAACAAAATAAGAGTCTCGGAAAGCTGGCGTGCACAAGTGATGTGCACGTCAGCTTTCTGAGGGATCGCTTGTGCACGCCAGTTTTCCGAGACTCTGTATTTAGTTAGCGCAGGCAGCATGAAGCAGGGCTTTTATTGTGAAGATAGGAAATGTGCAGTCGGCCTTTAGAGTTTTGACGGAAGGTACGGCGCGAGAGTCTGTTGAAATAAAAAGTGTTTCTGGCCTTCCTCTCGGTCATATTTTCATAATAATGATCTTGCAGCAGCCAGCGTCATCTCACAAGACCCTCCGGTACCGTGAATGTCATTTAAGTGACGTCTTGGTGAAGATTGATGATCACTCATTTTTAGGTCTATTTTTTTTAAAAGCCTGGCTGGAGATGGACTGACACACCCCCCGCGGTCGACTGGTAGTTCGCGATCGACGTAATGGGCACCCCTGCTCTAGTACTATAAAGCAACTTGAGTAGTTTTATAAAATAATTTAATAACAATGTACAGCATTTACCTTCTACGGTACCTCCTTTGAGCTGTTATTCAGTCAAACACACCATCAGCAGCCTTTCCATGTTTTTATGGATAATTTTCTGCCTTTTAGGTATTATTTTAACATTCTTGGCTGGCGTTAGACTCCTCCTGCTTCATCATGGTGCAGACTTTGAGTGATGCTCTCTGATTGCTTTGCCAAGTTGGCGACATGGTTGGTCATGTTTGATGATTTATTTTTTTAATTCAATGAATATCATCCACTTCAGCTTCTCACCACTGTCCTTAACACTTACTTTTGTCCTTCTCATGCTTGGGAAAAATCAAGTCATGATGATCTCTAGCTAGAAGCTGATGCTAGCAAGTAGGACTCGACCGACATTTTGGTCGCATATTACGGGGTCCACTGTGCCAAATAATGGCGGGGATGCTTGTAACTTAATTTTTGCTTGCAACTTCAAGCATAACAATTTACTGAGAGACAGCTCTTATCTCAAGACACTCTTAAGTTGAGGTACCACTATATATTTGTACCATGGATTGATTAACGTGGACCTCGACTTAAACAAGTTGAAAAACTTATTGGGGTGTTACCATTTAGTGGTCAATTGTACGGAATATGTACTGTACTGTGCAATCTACTAATACAAGTGTCAATCAATCAATCAATCAAAGATGATGTAGTCAAAGAAAACATTGTTTTCCCTGTCCACTTTCTCATGCACTCCAGATCATGAATGGAGGTAAAGAAATCAAATTCAATTAAATTTAGAAATAATATAATGGAATAACTGACTAATTTTACATAAATAGCTACAGGCTGAGCATTTAGGACAGGGGAAATGAGGTGGCGACTTGTCCAGGGTTTACCCCGCCTTCTGCCCGAAGGCAGCTGAGATAGGCTCCAGTCACCCCCGTGACCCCAAAAGGGACAAGCGGTAGAAAATGGATGGATGGATGGGTGTCAAACTTATTTTAGCTCAGGGGACGTATGGAGGATAATCTGTGCACATTGACTATTAAAATCATGACATTAACACTAAAAAGTAACGACAACTTCAGATTGTTTTCTTTGACTTAAAAATAGAACAAACACATTCTGAAAATATTGCAATGAAAATATACAAAAAATTACCGGCAGCGGTAAAGTTTAGATCCATGAAGGAAAGAAGAAAGTGAGTGCAAGTTTATAATTGAATAAATGCAAATATGCATAAAAAAATTGTTTTCTTTTGTATTTTTTTTTTTTAATGAATTAAGTAAGGTCTATCTGTGTTGGCCCTGCGATGAGGTGGCGACTTGTCCAGGGTGTACACCCCCTTCTGCCCGATTGTAGCTGAGATAGGCGCCAGCGCCCACCGCCACCACGAAAGGGAATAAGCGGTAAAAAATGGATGGATGGATGTATTTTTTTTAATGAATTAAGTAAGGTTTATGACAACCTTTTTCCAAAATACAATATAGAATGTGAGCTTTAACAGGATAATGCATTTATGTATCATTTGTTTTTAAAACTCTTACAAAAAAGTGGTACCCCAAAAAATTACTCTCGGGACTCCATTTTTATGACTTGATGACCCTAGGATCCATCCATCCATCCATCCATCCATTTCCTACCGCATATTCCCTTTGGGGTCGCGGAGGGCACTGGTGCCTATCTCAGCTACAATCGGGCGGAAGGCGGTGTACACCCTGGACAAGTCGCCACCAGATGGAAAGGGCAATCCAGGTATAAAATACACCAAAAGCAATATAAAAGATAACATATATACCTAATATTTACATAATATGTAAGGAGTAAAGCAGTGGTTCTGAAAAGGGGGTACGCGTACCCCTGGGGGTACTTGAAGGTATGCCAAGGGGTACGTGAGATTTTCCACAAATATTCTAAAAATAGCAACAATTCAAAAATCCTTTATAAATATATTTATTGAATAATACTTCAACAAAATATGAATGTAAGTTCATACACTGTGAAAAGAAATGCAACAATGCAATATTCAGTGTTGACAGTTAGATTTTTTTGTGGACATGTTCCATAAATATTGATGTTAAAGATTTATTTTTTTGTGAAGAAATGTTTAGAATGAAGTTGATGAATCCAGATGGATCTGTTTTAAAATCCCCAAAGAGGGCACTTTAAGTTGATGATTACTTCTATGTGTAGAAATCTTTATTTAGAATTTAATCACTTGTTTATTTTTCAGCAAGTTAAATTTTTATATCTTTTTTTCCAAATAGTTCAAGAAAGACCACTATAAATGAGCAATATTTTGCACTGTTATACAATTTAATAAATCAGAAACTGATGACATAGTGCTGTATTTTACTTCTTTATCTCTTTTTTTCAACCAAAAATGCTCTGCCCTGATTAGGGGGTACTTGAATTAAAAATATTTTCACTAAAAAAAGGTTGAGAACCACTGGAGTATAGGATATATACTGATATATTATATTATATGTTTCTATCATATATACAATATATAACAATTACCATGTGCAATATTACAGTATATGTAACAGCTGCAGCATGAAATAGAGACTACCGTATTTTTTGGACTATAAGTCGCAGTTTTTTTCATAGTTTGGCCAGGGGTGCGACTTATACTCAGGAGCGACTTACATGTGAAATTATTAACACATTATCGTAAAATATCAAATAATATTATTTAGCTCATTTACGTAAGAGACTAGACGTATAAGATTTCATGGGATTTATGGATTAGGAGTGACAGATTGTTTGGTAAACGTATAGCATGTTCTATATCAAGGGTGTCCAAAGTGTGGCTCGGGGGCCATTTGCGGCCCGCAGCTAATGTTTTACCGGCCCGCAGCACATCATTTTAAAAATACTAAAATATATATATATATATTTTTTTTTTAAACATTAAAAAGTGCAATAAAATAGCAAATTGGTGAAATGCAACGAGAAAAAGTTGCATAGTTGACTCTAATAAGACCATTTTCTAAATAATTTCTCAAAAAATAATGAATAAAAATCAATGTTGCTATAAATTATTGACTGATTTAAGGACAAAAAGGACATAAATTCAACAAACATAAAAACATGAAAAATATGAAAATTAGAAGAAAAAAAATTCCCTACTAATTATATACTGATACTAAGTATACTAATTATCCTATTGATTGTTATTATAAATATACTGAACCCATTACAATATATATTATCTGAAGCTGATATAGAGATTTAAGTGTTGAATGAAATATAAAAAATAAATTAAAAAAAGCATGACCTCTTTATGAGTGTGGTACTTTTGGATCCCTACGGATTTTAGTGGAATTTAATAACTGTCTTTGCTAAAAAAAAATTAAAATAATAATAATAAATTCAAATCTATTTTGCTATGAATTATTGGCCTATTTAGGGATCATCCATCCATCCATTTTCTACCGCTTATTCCCTTTTGGGGTCGCGGGGGGGCGCTGGCGCCTATCTCAGCTACAATCAATTACCTCATATTAAATATTTCACTTAGAAAACGTTTTTGGGGAAACTATTGTTTATTTTGTATTTTGCCTCAAAAAATAGGGTTTCGACAAAAAACTCGTAAAAAGTGAAAAAAAATGAAGTAGAATTAGCGATTCAAGGGTTTTATGAAAAAAATTATATATGACTTATTTTGAACCTTGTTTAAGACTGAAAGCCTTCTGGGTCCTTAAGACCTAACTTGAGGGAGCCCCAACAATAATAATAAAAAAAGTGTATTGGTTTTAAAAATGAAAAAATATCAACTTGGCCCCTGCATGCTTTGATTTTTCAGTGTGTGGCCCTCAGTGGAAAAAGTTTGGACACCCCTGTTCTATATGTTATAGTTATTTAAATGACTCTTACCATAATATGTTAGGTTAACATAGCAGTTGCTTATTTATGCCTCATATAACCTACACTTATTCAGCCTGTTGTTCACTATTCTTTATTTATTTTAAATTGCCTTTCAAATGTCTATTCTTGGTGTTGGATTTTATCAAATAAATTTCCCCCAAAAATGCGATTTATACTCCAGTGCGATGTATATATTGTCATGTCTTGTTTGGCTATGTTCTGTTGACCTTTGCACTCTGTCACTTCTGTTTTTTCACTCCCTGTTTTGTCACCATGACTACCAATCAGTTCACCTGTCCTCACAACTCACGCACCTGATTTCAATCACCACATCAGTATTTAAGCTTGTCATTTCCAGTCAGTCCTTGTGTTCTTTTCATGCTGTGTCCATGCTAGTATTTACCATGCTGCTCTTGTCAAGCCACAGTAAGTGGTTTTTTGTTTCATGTCCAAAGTTTAGTCTTAGTGTTAGTTTTGTTTCCTTCGTCTAGTTTTGCTTAAGCCTTTGTGCGCCTTTTTGTTATCACTTTTTCTGAGTTTAAGATTAAGTCATGTTTATACCTGTCCCAAGTAGTCCGTCTGCTTTCCTAGAAGAACGATCAAGCTGCGACCCCCCCCCATCCTGACATATGTTTTTTTCCTTCTTTATTATGCATTTTCGGCAGGTGTGACTTATATTCCGGAGCGATTTATACTCCGAAAAATACGGTAAATCCAGCAGAAAATAGACATTATAAACAAAGAAGTAGCAAACATAGGTGTCAGGTAATAGACATCTATTGCTGTAGGCCGAGTGATTATTCACCTGGTTGGAGCTCTTGAAAAATCTACTAATCAAAGTCTCAATCAATCAATCTGTGGCCTGCAGGCCCCTTCAAATACTAGCGTATTTCCTTGAATTGCCGCAGGGCATATAGTATGCACCTGCCTTGAAATACCGCCGGGTCAAACTCTCTTCGCAAAATAATTAGCGCATTCTTAGTATTACCGCCGGGTTAAACTCGTGACGTCACGAGTGACACTTCCCCTGTCATCATTTTCAAAAGGGAGGAGGCTGATTTCAATACCGGTAATTTGAAATCGCATAAAGGGAAGACGATTAAGAGCTATTTAGTAGGATTTAAGGTCCAAGCTATTGAATACTGGCATGCTAAAAAGAACAGTAAGCAGCTATGTTTTATTATATACCTGTGGAGCCGACGGTCTGACAGACAGGCAGGGCATGCTGGAGGAGCGGAAGATTGAGGACTGAGGTTTTATTGAAAAATAAAGTCAAACTGCTCAAGCAATGTCCTTCCTTGGTGGTCCTGGGAACCCGCAAGACGACGGCTTGAGACCGTCACAATACCGTAGCTGCGGCTGTCAAATATGAGTTATTAAATGACTCCCGCCTCCTAGTGGTAGAGGGCGCTAGTGATTTTTCTTGTGACTACTCGACTGCAGAAGAAGTGAAATGAGTGACGTGATATGTACCGGAGGAAGTAATAAAGGAAGATCTCCATCGAGACTGAGAGACTTTTAAAACTGAAGAAAGATAAGGAAGACTTCTATAAACAAGTTATCAATGCTTTTGATCAGAAGGAGCTGGCATGGACTATATAAGTAAAGGTAAGACCATAATGTTTTTTTTTTTATTAAATGTGCTTTTCATTATGGTATCCTTACATCACACTCAAATTTATACTCCATGCCTTTGGTAAGTACCGGAGGGAGAAGAGGTTTTAGAATAAACGCATGCTTACTTTTACCGCATGCCTTTGTAAACGCAGGAGTAAGATGTCTAAATTAATTAGCGCCCCGGCGGCAATTCAAGGAAATACGGTAATCAAATATCATCCCAGGGGTCATAGATCATTCATTCACTGGCCAGATCTGGCCTGCGGGCCTCGACTTTGACACAGAGGATTTAGGATATAATAAGTAATTAAACTGAATATTTGTGAGTCTTGTTGAAGGTGTTCATTGGTTCCTGCTTACTGTGCAGTATATACTTTGGCCTCATTTGGAGAGTTTTGTCTCTTGAATGTAAACAGATGTTGGGAAGTGATTGTGAACAGATAACTGCTCAGTATCAGAGTTTAATAATGTGTTTGGACAGCCAGTAAAAATGAATAAATCTGTCATTTTCATGATTGGCCTGGCCTGTTGTATGATGACTCCAGTCAGTGCCATCAGAAGTTGAGAAATAGGCTGAGTTGTAACTTACTGGAAAGCGTTGTCACACTTGTCTTCATCCATGGACAAGACTATTGGCTGGATAGAGAATATTGTCAACTTTTGGCTCACATGAGTAAGGCTAGAATAAATATACCTACTTTATGGTGCTGCACAATAACAAAGTAACATAACAACGGCGTAAATAGCAACACATGATTGTACTTATTTGTTTGCCAATTCCATAGCAATGTTCCGCTTACAATGAACAACCTTTCCATGTCCCGTTTGTATATTTGTAACAATAGCTTATTTTTATCCCGTTTAAAAGTGGAGAGGGAGGGACGGTGAAAGGAGGAAGTTGTTGCAGGAAGACATGGAAGATAATCGCATGCTTCATTCTTCCTTTGCAGAGTCCTCACGTTTACAGATGTACAACAGCACATCTGTTTTGTGCTCTGTAATATGGATGGAGCAGCCAGGACCTCTCTTCTACAGGGTCGGTGCTAACTACTCCGTTCCTGGTAGCTCAGCATGTCTCACTACCACCAGGCGTTTACTGCCAGGCACTCTTCACAAAAGGGAGAAAAACACTGTTGTAATTTCTCGTACATAATAAGAATACAATTGTTTTCTAGAAATGTAAATATTTTAATTAAATTGTTTTCTGGAAAACAAGTTTTTCTTACAGGATTTACATCAAAATATTTTATAAACTAGTCCAATTATACTCATTTTTTATTTTATATAATATATCATAGTTCTCCAAATGAGGCCTATATTTTCCCCTGAAAATAAAAATATAATATTTCCAAATGTTTCTTAAAATCATGATTTTTGGAAAACATAAAATATACAAAACCTTTTTTTCCACAAATATGAAAGTAAAAAAAATTAAGGGTGTGGGAAAAAAAATCGATTTGAATACGAATCGCAATTCTCACGTTGTGCGATTCAGAATCGATTCTCATTTTTTTAAAGAAATTGATTTTATATACATATATTTTTTTTTATCAATCCAACAAACCACTACACAGCAATACCATAACAATGCAATCCAATTCCATAACCAAACCTGACCCAGCAACACTCAGAACTGCAATAAACAGAGCAATTGAGGAAACACAAACACGTCACAGAACAAACCAAAAGTAGTGAAACAAATATGAATATTATCAACAACAGTATCAATATTAATTATAATTTCAGCATAGCAGAGTTTAAAAATCACTTATTGACATTATCATTAGACATTTATAAAAAAAAAACAATAGTGTCACAGTGGCTTACACTTGCATGGCATCTCATAAGCTTGACAACACACTGTGTCCAATGTTTTCACAAAGATAAAATAAGTCATATTTTTGGTTCATTTAATAGTTAAAACAAATTTACATTATTGCAATCAGTTGATTAAACATTGTCCTTTACAATTATAAAAGCTTATTACAAAAATCTACTACTGTGCTAGCATGTCAGCAGACTGGGGTAGATCCTGCTGAAATCTATGTATTGAATGAATACAGAATCCTTTTAAATCGGGAAAAAATCGTTTTTGAATCGAGAATCGTGTTGAATTGAAAAAAAAAAATCGATTTTGAATCGTATCGTGACCCCAAAAATCAATATTGAATCGAATCGTGGGACACCCAAAGATTCGCAGCCCTAATATATATATATATATATATATATATATATATATATATGTATATGTATATATGTATGTGTATGTGTCTTGATTGGATTATCCAGAGAATAGTGCTCGATACCGTGGTAGAGCGCAATATGTAGGTGTGGGAAAAATCACAAGACTACTTCATCTCTACAGAACTGTTTCATGAGGGGTTCCCTCAATCATCAGGAGATTTTAATGGAAGCATTCACATACAATGGTTTATATAGGGCACAGAGTGGGTTGGTACAGGCAGGCGTAGGGTGTGGTGATTGGCTCATGTGTTACCTAGGAGGTGTTTCCGTCTGTAGCGGCATGTTGAAATTATTTCACTGCGCTTGTTGAGGGATGATAGATCTGGATGATATATAATAAACAGTTTCTCTTTCAAGCATAGGTTGCATCTTTTATTACCACTGTTGTAAGGTGTGCTGGATGCAAGAATTTGCCATGTTATTGAATATTCAACATTATTGTCTTCGAGGTTCCAAATGTGCTTGCTGAGTTCTGTAGAATTCCGCAAAGTCTGGTTTCTAAAGGAGGCTTTGTGATTATTCCATCTGGTTTTAAACGCTCCTTCGGTTAATCCTACGTACGTGTCGGATGTGTTAATGTACTTGCATGTTACCTTCGCTTGGTAAACGACTGATGTTTGTAAGCACCCTCCGTTGAGAGGGCAATCGGGTTTCTTGCGACAGTCCATTTTCTCCATTTTCTACCGCTTATTCCCCTTCGGGGTCGCGGGGGGCGCTGGCGCCTATCTCAGCTACGATCGGGCGGAAGGCGGGGTACACCCTGGACAAGTCGCCACCTCATCACAGGGCCAACACAGACAGACAACATTCACACTCACATTCACACACTAGGGCCAATTTAGTGTTGCCAATCAACCTATCCCCAGGTGCATGTCTTGCGACAGTTACATTCCTTATTGGTTTCAAAGTCGTTTATTCTGGGGGTGGGCAGTCCTTTTGCAATTGCTTTGTTGTGGTTTGAAATGATTTGTTGTATGTTATTCATACAGCTGTAGCTCAATTTAATGTTCTTGTTGAATATTTTTCTTAGGGTGTTGCCTTTGGGGAAGTGTTTGTCAATCAGAGTGAGGAACTTGTGGCCGATATTGAACACAATTGTTGTCAGTATCTGCAAGGTAAACACGGCCAGACCCCTTAGGGTGGTGCAGTAAGACCCATGTCATGTTCAGGAGAAATCTCCTGATGATTGAGGGAACCCCTCATGAAACAGTTCTGTAGAGATGTAGTCTTGTGATTTTTCCCACACACACACACACACACATATATATATATACACACACACACACAACTTTTTTACCTAAAATATGCAATACTTTGGTAAGTTTACTTCTTTTTTCTTGTGTATTATTCATTTTATTTCATATGTTTTCTTCAATGTGACCTTATTACCACATGCATGCTTGTAGGAATGAGTAAGTGATATAATATGTGAATTGTTGTCAGTATCTGCAAGGTAAACATGGCCAGACCCCTTAGGCTGGTGCAGTAAGACCCATGTCATGTTCTATGGTTATCATCACATGCCGTAAGAACCATGTCTGGTTCTTGGACTTGAATTTTGTCGATATAGAAATATATATTTGTCATTCCTTGGTTTGTAATTGTGTTCTGCTGCTCCCTTGGTGTTATATCTTATCTTTGTGGAGCAATCTCATCTGTCAGCAGTTTGCTGTTATCCCCAGGCACACAATTTCTTTAATTACGGTCAACAAAGCTATATTTTTCATGCCTCATACAGCTTTAGAACATTATTTCTTGGTCGTAGAGACTGTTATAGTATATTAATCACAACTATAACAACCAGCTGTTGATTATCCTCCTAGGGTGCAATAATATCAGCTTAGTTGGGAAATTGTGTGCAATAATGCCTTGTTTAAACGACAGGGCTACAAGGTAAAACCCTGTTTTTATATCATGCGACATCTGCCCTCCACTTCAGCCGGCGTGTGGGTCAATAATCCTAAATCTGGTAAAACGGAGCGATGTTAGGCTTTCCCGTCATCCTGCGTCATGACCCGCAAGCCCTCGAGAGCTGCGGAGCTCTTAAAGCAGGGTTTTAAGGATGTGGGATGTTAGATTGCGGCTAAAACAAATAAACAAAAGTCAAGCATTTAAAACCAGGCTTGGAGCAATAAAGAAATACATCTTGTACAGTGGAACATCTTTATTAATTTCTACACCATCAAGGAACTTGCCAATTCTTGAAACAAATTAAATCATCCTACGGTTGTGGTCAAAAGTTGACATCCACATCATGTCATGGCTGTCTCAAGTTTCCAATCATTTCTACAACTTTTTGTGATGTAGTGATTGGAGCACATACTTGTTGCTCACAAAAAACATTCATGAAGTTTGCTTCTTTTATGAATTTATAATGGCTCTACTGGATTCACACATGGTTTTCTACATCAAAATTTAACTATTTAGTAAGCTTCTTCTTCTTCAGATGTTGGCAAGCTCTACCTTCCACATATTTCATCCGATTCAAACTGGTCAGTCTTTTCAGGAATCGCGCACTTTCCCTTGACAAATTTCCCAGAATTCTAGGTTTTCCGGTTCATTTTTCCCATTCAAAATGAATTGGCCATTTTTTAAACTTCCACCATTTCCACATTTTTCAACCTATTCAAACCATTCCACCTTCAGCACATTTCACCCTCCTGAAAATTTAAATTACCTTTTTTCCTAGGTCCCAAAAAATTCCAGGATTTTCTAAAATTCCTGGTTCTCCAAAGCCCTATTTCCACCTTTTTATTCTGGCGCCTAGTCCTTCCACATTTTCGGCGCATTTCAACCGTTCCAACTTCAAACTGTTCAGCCTATTCAGGAGTCGCGCACTTTCCCTTGACAAATTTCCCAGAATTCTAGGTTTTCCGGTTCATTTTTCCCATTCAAAATGAATTGGCCATTCTTCAAACTTCCACCATTTCCACATTTTTCAACCGATTCAAACCATTCCACCATCCTGGAAATTTCAATTACCTTTTTCCCCAGGTCCAAAAAAAATTCAAGGATTTTCCAGAATTCTTCCTTTTCCAAAGCCCTATTTCCACCCTATATTCTAGCTACTCCTCCTTCTACATTTTTCAACGCATTTCAACCGTTCCAACTTCAAACTGTTCAGCCTTTTCGGGAATCGCGCACTTTCCCTTGACAAATTTCCCAGAATACCAGGTTTTCCGGTTAATTTTTCCTATTCAAAATTAATTTGTAATTTTCAAACTTCCACCATTACCACATTTTTCAACCGATACAAACCATTCCACCATCCTGGAAATTTCAATTACCTTTTTTCCCAGGTCCAAAAAAATTCCAGGGTTTTCCAAAGCCCTATTTCTGCGCTTTATTTTAGCAACTCCTCCTTCCACATTTTTCAACGCATTTCAACCATTCCAACTTCAAACTGTTCAGCCTATTCGGGAATCGCGCACCTTCCCTTGACAAATTTCCCAGAATTCCAGGTTTTCCGGTTCATTTTTCCCATTCAAAATGAATTGGCCATTCTTCAAACTTCCATTTCCACATTTTTCAACCGATTCAAACCATTATACCTTCACCACATTCCACCATCCTGGAAATTTCAATTGCCTTTTTCCCCAGGTCCAAAAAAATTCAAGGATTTTCCAGAATTCTTCCTTTTCCAAAGCCCTATTTCCACCCTATATTCTAGCTACTCCTCCTTCCACATTTTTCAACGCTGTTCAACCATTCCACCTTCAAACTGTTCAGCCTATTCAGGAATCGTGCACTTTCCCTTGACAAATTTCCCAGAATTCCAGGTTTTCCGGTTCATTTTTCCTATTCAAAATTAATTGGTCATTTTCAAACTTCCACTATTACCACATTTTTCAACCAATTCAAAGCACTCCACCTCCAACACATTCCACCATCCTGGAAATTTCAATTACCTTTTTTCCCCAAGTCCCAAAAAATTCCAGGATTTTCCAGAATTCCTGGTTTTCCAAAGCCCTATTTCCACCCTCTATTCTGGCGCCTAGGCCTTCCACATTTTTCAATGCATTTCAACCGTTTCACCGTCAAAACATTCTTCTTAATCAGGACAAAAAAACAGTTGATTTTTGAAATGGAAAAAATGTTGGTTTTCCCCAAATTCTTGGAATTCCGTAATAGCATTTCTCAATTCAACCTGTTACTACTTCAACATTTCTCCACCAATTTGAAAAATTCCAACACCAACCTTTTCAACTCAGGCCATTCAAGTTATTTTTTTTTTTTTAACCATTTTTTTAAAAAATTGCGGCTTTTCCAGAAATTCCTAAATTTTTGGGAAATTCCTATTGAAATGAATGGGGCCTTCTTTAAAGTTCCACAACTCCCGCATTTTTCATCTTATTCAAACGGTTCCAACTTTAAAATAATCAGCCTGTTTGGGAATTGTGTGCTCTACATACAAAACACAAAAATAGCCTAACAACCAATCAACAGACAGATATCCTTGCTTCACAAGCACATAAGCAGAACTTAATAGTGCAATGCACTTTGAGTACATTTTAAAGCAAAAACACAAACAATGCCAACCGTACCAAACTGAAACTAACTGAAAAAGAGGACGTGTGTACATTGTGCAGTCAAATCCCTGATTTGATACAACTGTTGCCATGCAACCCAGAAATTGTATTGGAGTGCGAAAAAGGGGTTTTATGGTATGCATGGCGAGCCAGTCAGAACAATATGACTTAATAAGGTGTCAACTATGTAAACTACAACATGAACGTGTAGCTTGTGTCGACGGTGATGTGTGTCCAGCAGTTACCAGAAGAGCAGAACACACGTTTGACAGTTCACAGACTAAACATGCGTCAGTACGAAATGTGGGCCTCCTTGAAAGGAACACTCTCAACAAACGGAACAGTCGGTCATGCAGAACTTGTCGCAAACAAAAGCGTTCTTTGGGCTGCAAAGCAAACTACTTGGCTGTAGTTCAAAGTTATTTTGTACTCTGTGCTGTTTGGTCAACGGGACTACAACAGTTAACAGTTATTGTGTGTTTGACGTCAGGAGGCCTAATTTGGAACAATGCATTGCCCTTGGCAACTGTTTATCTAAAACATGAAGAGGCATCCTAAATTGTGTGTCCTTTTGCATTTCCTATATTTATTTTTTAAACCTTTTTTAACGCTATTTTTTGTCTTCAACTGTCAGTTTGTTGGAGTTTCCGGTGGGCTTTATTTGAGCCAAGGTTAGAGATACAAGATCGGAGCCAATAACAGTCTTGTCAACTGACCAATCACTAATCTCTGATAATCACGCCACCATTTATTAGGAATCCGTGTAGAGCTGAGCAAATATTTTGACTCGGGGGCCCCATTGAGAGAAAAAGATGTCTGGGAGGCCAATGTGTATCCATCCATCCATTTTCTACCGCTTATTTCCTATCGGCGTCGCGGGGGGCGCTGGCGCCTATCTCAGCTACAATCGGGCAGAAGGCGGGGTACACCCTGGACAAGTCGCCACCTCATCGCAGGGTCAACACAGATAGACAGACAACATTCACACACTAGGGCCAATTTAGTGTTGCCAATCAACCTATCCCCAGGTGCATGTCTTTGGAGGTGGGAGGGGCCTATCCCCAGGTGCATGTCTTTGGAGGTGGGAGGAAGCCGGAGTACCCGGAGGAAACCCACGCATTCACGGGGAGAACATGCAAACTCTACACAGAAAGATCCTGAGCCTGGATTTGAACCCAGGACTGCAGGACCTTCGTATTGTGAGGCAGACGCACTAACCCCTCTTCCACCATGAAGCCCCCAATGTGTATGTGTTTAAATAATATGTACATATTTAGCTTTAAAAACCTGCTGTACAGTATGTGTGTTTGGGTCCTTTTTTCCCCAGAAACACTAATACCAAAATTCACAATGTCCGATAGCGTTCTAAAAACCTTATGACTCAGGTTCGTCCCTGACATGTTTTAGTTTTTCCTCTGTGTTTGTCTTATTTCCTGTCCGCGCTCTTATTTTGTCTTTATTTCCTGCTGTTCTCCCTGGGTGCTGTCCCTTCAGCTGTGGCTGATTGGCACCCGCCTGGCCACACCTGGTGTCAATCAGCCAGGTACTATTTAAACCTGCTTTGTCCTCCACTCTGTGTTGGAGTATTGTCATGTTTTGCCAACGTTTTTTTATTTATGTGCTTTTCATAATGGTATCCTTACATCACACTCAAATTTATAAGCGCAGGCCTAAATTTACTGCGTGCCTTTGGTAAGCGCCAGAGTGTGAAGAGGTTTTAAATTAATTAACGCCCCGGCGGCAATTCAAGGAAATACGATAAGCCCACTTGGTCTCCCTTATAGGGAACTTGCTGCCCTTCTGCCCTATGGTAAACACATCATCTGCTTCCCTGACCTGCGGTGCACACAACGTTGAGGGAGTCAAGGCGCAGCATCGGCTTCCTGCCTTGACAGATGTGGGAAAACATGTCCGCAGAGACCGCAAATGATGTGATTCTTTTCTTTTTTTGTTTTATTAGTGACATGTGGAGGACCGGGATTCTTCTGCTGCTGCTCACACTGCTGCTGGCCTCTCAGGTAAGCACACGCACAACATTGTGGAGCGCACATGCGAGTGTATTGGAAAAGGCCATGTTAAATCCCCAAATAGGACATACTTTACACGCACAACATTGTGGAGCGCACATGCGAGTGTATTGGAAAAGGCCATGTTAAATCCCCAGATAGGACACATTTCTCTAAGTCGCTCAGACGTTCCATGCTTTCCAAACACCTCGGAAAATGGTGAAATAATGTTTATAATGTCTGTCTTATAAATGCCTCCACGTGTGTTGGGAGAATCTTCCGAGATGGGACGCGTAGTTTGACAACAAAGCCCATAATAACGACTAACAGATAACTGTTAGTCTGCTAACAATAAAGTGCAAACTTTTTTTCAAATATTTTCAACTAAAAAAGTAATTGGGTGAAAATATTACATATTCTGTGTTTTTTTTTCTTTTCCCTACTGTTGATATAGAGATTTAAAACTTGAATAATAATGAAAATAGTAATACTGAATGACACATTTTTAATATTTTTTTTGACCAAAACCCTTTGGGGTCCCCGGGATCATAACTGAGTGGAGGCCTAAATGTATATTTTTTATATGTATATTTTAAATATGTGTATATATATATATATATATATATATTGCATTGTTTTTTAAAATAAAAAACATGAAAATGGCCCCCGCTTGCTTTGATTTTTTCAGTGTGCGGCCCTCAGTGGAAAAAGTTTGGACACCCCTGATGTACACTGTATAAAATAAAATCAGCATCATTTACGGTAAAATGCCGGCAGCTGTGGTTGCCAGCGATTCCCTGTAAAAAATAGTCACAAATTATAGGATATTACGGTATGTTGATGTCAAATACGTTAATTTTACTGTTGGTGACTGTTTTTTGCTTACAGCAAATTACTATGAAAAAAACAGATGTATTGTTAACCTGTTTAGTCAAGTCAGCTTTATTTGTCAATTTCTTTACATGTAAAGAAAGGAATCAAAATTTTGTTTTGGACCCTCTAATGCGTAGACAAAAAGACAAGAAAACACAACAGTAAAGTGCAACGTGAATATGTCTACCTACTAAAGTGACTATATATATAGTTCCTGTTTTTTTTAAACAGGATATGGCTGTAAACAATGAGTGTTTCATCAGTAGTGTAAATACTTATGATATAGCAGCAGATGTGTGCAATTTTGCATAGTAATTTTTTCTGTGGGTCATGGGGTCAAAGTCCTGACAGCCTATTGGATCGGGCTGAGGATTGAAGGGGTGGCGCCGGGTGGGGGGGAGAAAGTTCAGCAGCCTAACAGCCTGGTGGTGAAAGCTGTTGGTGAGTCTGGTGGTGCGAGAGCGGAGGCTCTTGTATCTTCTTCCAGAGGGAAGGAAGCTGAACAGGTTGTGTGCGGGGTGGCTTGCGTCACTCACAATTGTGAGTGCTTTGCGGGTGAGGCGGGTGGTGTATAAGTCCTGAAGGGATGGGAGTGGTGCTCCAATGATTTTCCCAGCTGTTTTCACGATGCGCTGCAGGTCTCTTCTGTTGTGTTGAGTGTAGCACCCGCCCCACACAGCTAGAAAGGATGCTTTCAATGGTGCCTCTGTAAAAAGTGGTCAGGATGGGTGGTGGAGCACTTTGCCTGCTTTAGTTTTCGCAGGAAGTAAAGGCGCCGTTGGGCCTTCTTCACCAGTCATGTGGTGTTGGTAGTCCATGACAGGTCCTCACTGATGTGCACCCCCAGGAATTTGGTGCTCCTTACTCTCTCCACTGCAGCACCACCGATGGTCAATGGCAGGTGTTGAGTGTGGCCTCTCTGGAAATTGACAACAATCTCTTTTGCCTTGCTGACATTAAAAAAAAATGGATGCGTAATACTGGCAGCTGTGTCTGCCAAGAATTTACTGTAAGACGTGTCATGTGAGTGGAACATGAGGATTGTAACTTGAAATTATTTGTACAACCTTTCACTGGACAACTCACAACATGTTCCTTCAAGTGAGCTTATAAAAACGAGCCTTAAATGCTGCGTAACTCTTACGCAGGTATAAAAGTAAGTACATCTCTATATTCCTTCAAAAGCGCTCTAAAACAACACCTCCAGGCAACTTCAACACTTTACTAATACCCTCCTCCATTCACATCCCATCTCCCCGGATTATAAACAACTGAAATGTACTTCTAATGTATATACTTGTTCTTATGCTATGTGAACTCACTATGTTCTCTGCTGGCTGTACATATCCTACTAAATAAGACCTACACTGTTTCAATGTCCACATTTCTCTGTTGATGCAATTGTTGATGACTGAAGTACTGATATCAACCAAAGCTCCTCATCCCACCCCCCGGATTGTAAATAATGTAAATAATTCAATGTATATACTATGATGATTAACTTGTGTGATGACTGTATTATGTTGATAGTATATATTTGTACCATGAATTGATTAACGTGGACCCCGACTTAAACAAGTTGAAAAACTTATTCGGGTGTTACCATTTAGTGGTCAATTGTATGGAATATGTACTGTACTGTGCAATCTACTAATAAAAGTATCAATCAATCAATCAAAAGTAGCTGCTTGCAACCAGCTCCAACGCACTAAACCCACAATTTAGTTAGTTTCCACGCAGTTTACAATCAAGCCCTTAAACCAGACCAGGGAAAATTAAGGCTCGGGGACCACATGGGGCCCGTTAAGCTTTTCAATCTGGCTCCAAATAATTTTTTTATATCTTTTAAGATGGAAAGTGAAGCTGCTGTTATGATGTGCAGTGAGGTTTTCAAATTAGCGTAAGTCTTGAACTATACAAAATATTTCAATGGTTGGAATCTGCACTTTTGCATGATATACTTGTTACTATGGTCATCTAATTAGTTACTGTGGTCCTCTAAAGGCCTACTGAAAGCCACTACTACCGACCACGCAGTCTGATATTTTATATATCAATGATGAAATATTAACATTGCAACACATGCCAATACGGCCAGGTTAGTTTACTAAATTGCAATTTTAAATTTGGCACCGAAATATCCTGCTGAAACGTCGCGGTAAAATGAGGCGTGCGCGTGACGTCATGGATTGTAGACAACATTTTGTTCCAGCATCGTTCCCAGCTATTAAGTCGTCTGTTTTCATCGCGAAATTCCACAATATTCTGAATCTTCTGCAATTTGTTCAATGAACAATGGAGACATCAAAGAAGAAAGCTGTAGGTGGGAAGCGGTGTATGAAAATGCAAAATCACTGTACCATTTGTCATTATTTTCACTGTGAAGGCCTGTGTTGTTGTCATATTATAACCACAGTAATTTCAGTTATGTAATGTTTTTTTCCTTGGCAGTAATCCACTGCTACATCTACTACTGTGAGAAATGATGTTTAATTTTACTGTTGCTATTTAACAATTGCTTGCCACAGTCATGTGTTAAACTTTACACCAGGGGTCACCAACGCGGTGCCCGCGGGCACCAGGTCGCCCGTAAGGACCAGATGAGTCGCCCGCTGGCCTGTTCTAAAAATAGCTCAAATAGCAGCACTTACCAGTGAGATGCCTCTATTTTTTTTTTATTTACTAGCAAGCTGGTCTCGCTTTGCTCGACATTTTTAATTCTAAGAGGGACAAAACTCAAATAGAATTTGAAAATACAAGAAAATATCTTAAAGACTTGGTCTTCACTTGTTTAAATTATTTTTTTTTAACTTTGCTTCTTATAACTTTCAGAAAGACAATTTTAGAGAAATAAATAAAACTTTAAAAATGATTTTAGGATTTTTAATCACAAATACCTTTTTACCTTTTAAATTCCTTCCTCTTCTTTCTTGACAATTTAAATCAATGTTCAAGTAAAATATATTTTTTATTGTAAAGAATAATAGATACATTTTAATTTAATTCTTCATTTTAGCTTCTGTTTTTTCGACAAAGAATATTTGTGAAATATTTCTTCAAACTTATTACGATTTAAAATTAAAAATATATATTCTGTCAAATCTAGAAAATCTGTAGAATCAAATTTAAATCTTATTTCAAAGTCTTTTGAATTTCTTTTAAAATTTTTGTTCTGGAAAATCCAGAAGAAATAATGATTTGTCTTTGTTACAAATATAGCTTGGTGTAATTTGTTATATACTCTAAAAAAGTGCAGATTGGATTTTAACCTGTAATCAAAAATATATATTTATTGTGAGAAATCATTAAGATGATCAGTATTTCCACAAAGATACATATTATTGATATAGAGTTAAAGATCAATTGAGCAAGTTGGCTATTTCTGGCAATTTATTTAAGTGTGTATCAAACTGGTAGCCCTGATCTACACAAAGGAATGATAATGAACACAAAAGCTGTTTCTTTTCTAGAATAAAATGACAACTCCATTTCCGCACAGGTTACATGCTGCGAGGCTGTGGCGTCCCCGGAAGCGGACGAGATAGCCTTGGATCAGCTGGAGAACACGAGCGACATTTCCGCAGTTCTTGGGAAGACACGTCACCACATCTTGGCCGCACAGTTTGAGTGCTACCTGAAGATAATCAACGATCCGCCGCGAGTAGATGAAGGTAACCACACAAGCCGTTCTCAGTCTGTTTATTTTACAGCTGTGTTTCTTAACCATAAGGCTGGGGGCCCATTGTTGGGGCCACTAGGGGGCCGTCATAATTAAATATCAGTTTCTCGGCTGCGGCGGTTCTCTTTTGTAATACACTTTTCCACCACTTGCGGCAGAAATGACAATATCAAACAAACAAAAGAAGTCTGGAGCTAAAGTCATAGACCCTTAAGCGCAAAAAATACGACGACAGAAGTGAAGCTGTATTTTCGTTTGACGTTATGACAGACCGCCTTAAAAAACAGAATGGAATTTTACATTTTTCTATGAACACTGAATATTGACAACATATAAACGCCATATTTTACAATCAAGTGGATTGCAACAAAAATGCAACAAACACAGCCAAATATGAACGCGAAGGGTAAAAAAAACTCCCACCTGCAATCTACAACACTTGGAACCTTTAGCATATCAGTATGTGGAATTAAATGATGGAATGGATTAAGTAATGAAGTTAAACGATGTACTGATATGATTCACGTCCGCTCTCCCACAATGCAAACAACGTGTCTGCCCAATGACGTTATAACTGTAGAATGATCGAGGGTGAGTTATTGGTTTCTTATGTGGGTTTATTGATAGGCAGTTTCATTAACATCCTCCTAGCGCGGTAAAACACACAACAACAGCAGTCCGTTTTCGTCTACCGTAAAGCAGTTCGTCTGCCATAAACAGCAATGTTGTGACACTCTTAAACAGGACGTTACTGCCATCTACTGTACATGCATATTAGAAAAATAAGGATGGACAATTCAGCCCTTAACTCAACAATGAGTAGATGAGTGTCATGTGTGTAAATAAATCAATCAATCAATCAATCAATGTTTACTTATATAGCCCTAAATCACTAGTGTCTCAAAGGGCTGCACAAACCACCACGACATCCTCGGTAGGAAAACTCACACCCAGTGGGACATTGGTGACAATAATGACCCAGTGGGACGTCGGTGACAATGATGACTATGAGAACCTTAGAGAGGAGGAAAGCAATGGATGTCGAGCGGATCTAACATGATATTGAAAGTTCAATCCACAATGGATACAACACAGTCGCGAGAGTCCAGTCCAAAGAGGATCCAAGACACAGCAGCGAGAGTCCCGTTCACAGCGGAGCCAGCAGGAAACCATCCCAAGCGTAGGCGGACCAGCAGCGCAGAGATGTCCCCAGCCGATACACAGGCGAGCAGTACATGGCCACCGGATCGGACCGGACCCCCTCCACACGGGAGAGTGGGACATAGAAGAAAAAGAAAAGAAACGGCAGATCAACTGGTCTAAAAAGGGAGTCTATTTAAAGGCTAGAGTATACAAATGAGTTTTAAGGTGAGACTTAAATGCTTCTACTGAGGTGGCATCGCGAACTGTTACCGGGAGGGCATTCCAGAGTACTGGAGCCCGAACGGAAAATGCTCTATAGCCCGCAGACTTTTTTTGGGCTTTGGGAATCACTAATAAGCCGGAGTCCTTTGAACGCAGATTTCTTGCCGGGACATATGGTACAATACAATCGGCAAGATAAGATGGAGCTAGACCGTGTAGTATTTTATACGTAAGTAGTAAAACCTTAAAGTCACATCTTAAGTGCACAGGAAGCCAGTGCAGGTGAGCCAGTATAGGTATATATGTATGTATATATGTATATAAAGGTATATACAGTATAGGTATATATGTATGTATATATGTATATAAAGGTATATACAGTACAGGCGTAATGTGATCAAACTTTCTTGTTCTTGTCAAAAGTCTAGCAGCCGCATTTTGTACCAACTGTAATCTTTTAATGCTAGACATGGGGAGACCCGAAAATAATACGTTACAGTAGTCGAGGCGAGACGTAACAAACGCATGGATAATGATCTCAGCGTCTTTAGTGGACAGAATGGAGCGAATTTTAGCGATATTACGGAGATGAAAGAAGGCCGTTTTAGTAACGCTTTTAATGTGTGCCTCAAAGGAGAGAGTTGGGTCGAAGATAACACCCAGATTCTTTACCGTGTCGCCTTGTTTAATTGTTTGGTTGTCAAATGTTAGAGTTGTATTATTAAATAGAGTTCGGTGTCTAGCAGGACCGATAATCAGCATTTCCGTTTTTTTGGCGTTGAGTTGCAAAAAGTTAGCGGACATCCATTGTTTAATTTCATTAAGACATGCCTCCAGCTGACTACAATCCGGCGTGTTGGTCAGCTTTAGGGGCATGTAGAGTTGGGTGTCATCAGCATAACAGTGAAAGCTAATACCGTATTTGCGTATGATGTCACCTAGCGGCAGCATGTAGATGCTGAAGAGTGCAGGGCCAAGGACCGAACCCTGGGGAACTCCACACGTTACCTTAACGTAGTCCGAGGTCACATTGTTATGGGAGACACACTGCATCCTATCAGTAAGATAAGAGTTAAACCATGACAGGGCTGAGTCTGACATACCAATTCGTGTTTTGATACGTTCTAATAAAATGTTATGATCGACGGTATCGAAAGCAGCGCTAAGATCGAGGAGCAGCAACATAGATGACGCATCAGAATCCATCGTTAGCAATAGATCATTAGTCATTTTTGCGAGGGCTGTCTCCGTGGAGTGATTTGCCCTGAAACCGGATTGAAAGGTTTCACATAGATTGTTAGACGCTAAGTGTTCATTTAACTGCTCCGCAACAATTTTTTCGAGGATTTTTTAAATAAAGGGAAGGTGAGACACCGGTCGGTAATTTACCATGAGGTCAGGATCGAGGTTAGGTCTTTTAAGAAGAGGATGAATAACCGCTTTTTTGAATGCTAGGGGAACAGTGCCCGAGGAGAGTGATAAGTTTATAATATTTAGCACTGATGGACCTAATAATACAAAGAGTTCCTTGATCAGTTTCCCAGGAAGAGGGTCAAGTAAACATGTTGTCTGTTTTATTCCATTTACACGTTGTAACAATTCCTCTAATGTTATTTCCTCAAAACGAGAGAAAGTATTTTGGAGGGCAGTATCCGCCGTATATACAATCGTGTCAGTGTTAATAGAACCCCGTTGTAGCTGGGACGCATTGTCTTTAATCTCCTTTCTAATGACTTCAATTTTCTTACTAAAGAATTGCATAAAGTCATCAGCTGAAATGACTGCTGAATGAACACTGAAATTCCAGTATTTCTTTTATTTATATATATATATATATATATATATATATATATATATATAATATGAAATACTTGACTTGGTGAATCTAGCTGTAAATATAGTCCTCCCGTCTTAACCACGCCGCCCACCTCCTGAAATCGGAGGTCTCAAGGCCACCCCTCAGACAAGAAGTTTTTGTCCTTGCACAGATAGAATAAGTACAGCTTAAGAACAATAGCTAATAACCATAGCAACGGACTTTAAGCATAATAAAGTTGTGTGATAATATATATATACATGATTATTCTAACAGTGTACAATTCAAAAAGTGGTGCAGGCCGCCTCATTTAAATGAGGATTTTGCGTGTATCAAATGTAAATGCTTTTTTGATTGATTGATTGCACAGTTCAGTACATATTCTGTACAATTGACCACTAAATGCTAACACCCCATTAAGTTTATCAAATTGTTTAAGTCGGGTTCCACCTTAATCAATTTGTGCTGTTACTTCAAAGTACTTTCATTGGTCATTGACCTGGTTTATTCACATTGTCCACAAGATGGAAGCAAATTTGTAGCATTAAGTGACCAGCTGGTGTTTGAGAAACTCATTTGACACGATGTCTCGCGGACCAAATTGAAGACGTTGGCCCATGGGTCGTAGTTTGGACCCCCACCTACTAAACTATCTCACATTCTTAAAGTTGTCTGTATTTCACCTCAGATGCCCTTTGTGTTTATTGCTAATTGAATAGAATATATTGAGTCCGTCGCGGTGAAAGAGGATGTGAGTCTGAAAGAAAGGAAACTTTGCCTTTGTCTGGCAGAACTACTTGTTGCTCTTGCTTGCCTCCAGTCCGCCTTTGAAATGTTATTTTGCGCCCCGCTTCCCAACATGCCGCAGCACAACACGCTACTCGCTGGTTTCCGTCCATTGTTGGCCCCGTTTGAGCGGCCCAGCTGATGCAGCTTGTGCATACAATGCAATCTATGGTGAGTGGTTAATTTATGACAGGGAGTTTCACGCGGGAGAAGTCAGCTACCTTTGGGATTTTGGAGCAGCAACAGAATCATTAGTTCTGTAAGGGTGACAAACAAAGACAACGTGTATAAAAAGTAATTAAGCAATTTTTCCACAGGATGTAAGGTTAATAGTGGAATCTCAGTTTTTATACGGCATGCCCGATTGTAGCTGAGATAGGCGCCAGCACCCCCCGCGACCCCGAAAGGGAATAAGCGGTAGAAAATGGATGGATGGATGGATGGATGGGCTTTTCATAGATTTGGGTTTCCACAAACAAAAAACGCTTATTGTGCCGCCAAAAATTGCACATAACAAACAAGTCAATGCAGGCAATCGAGTGCAGAAACTAAGAGTCACTCTGCTTTTTCCTTTTGGAGTGGGACTGCAGAATAATCCACCGTGGGGCCAAACAAAGTTGTGAGTGATAACACTTTGATTTAGAAAAAAAAAAAGGTGAGAAAGAACTCATAGCAAAGAATGAATGTGGCCTCTGTGTGGCTCTCCCCTTCCCTACTTCAATCCAATCCACTTTATTTATATAGCACATTTAAACAACAATAACGTTTCCAAAGTGCTGCAGAGCCATGTTAAAAACAATTGTAAAAAAAAAATAAAAATAAAATAAAATAAAGTATATATATATATATATATATATATATATATATATATATTATGCTCCACCAATGACTGAATAAAAACAAAAAATAAATAAATATAAAACCAATAAAAACAATATAAAAACAAATATAATTAAAAACTATTTTAAAGGGTAAAATCAATTAAAACAGTAAAATAGAACTCAAAGTGTATAAAAAAACACAGAGGACAACAGAGAACAGAGGACCACACAACTCATGTAGTGTTAAAAGCCAAAGAATAAAAGTGGGTCTTAAGACGAGACTTAAAACAATCCACTGTGGAAGCAGTTTGAACTCCCTCCACAATCCTGGCTGTCTTTGCCAACAAGAGTCCTTAATAAAGGTAAAAGTGACATTAAATGTAGGGACGGCGTGGCGCAGTGGGAGAGTGGCCGTGCGTAACCCGAGGGTCCCTGGTTCAAATCCCACCTAGTACCAACCTCGTTACGTCCGTTGTGTCCTGAGCAAGACACTTCACCCTTGCTCCTGATGGGTGCTGGTTGGCGCCTTGCATGGCAGCTCCCTCCATCAGTGTGTGAATGTGTGTGTGAATGGGTGAATGTGGAAGTAGTGTCAAAGCGTTTTGAGTACCTTGAAAGGTAGAAAAGCGCTATACAAGTACAACCCATTTATTTATTTATTTATACGCCGCCCTAGTGGCTCCCTGGACCTCTTTCAAACGTCCCCATCCCATTTTCTACCGCTTATTCCCTTTCGGGGTCGCGGGGGGCGCTGGCGCCTATCTCAGCTACAATCGGGCGGAAGGCAGGGTACACCCTGGACAAGTCGCCACCTCATCGCAGGGCCAACATAGACAACATTCACACTCACATTCACACACTAGGGACCATTTAGTGTTGCCAATCAACCTATCCCCAGGTGCATGTCTTTGGAAGTGGGAGGGGCCTATCCCCAGGTGCATGTCTTTGGAGGTGGGAGGAAGCCGGAGTACCCGGAGGGAACCCACACATTCACGGGGAGAACATGCAAACTCCACACAGAAAGATCCCGAGCCTGGATTTGAACCCAGGACTGCAGGAACTTCGTATTGTGAGGCAGACGCACTAACCCCTCTGCCACCGTGAAGCCCCTCTTTCAAACGTGTGAATTGGAAAAAAAAATTAAGAACTATTTTTAGCGGTCCTTGAACTCATCGTTTGTTTCCATGTACAACTTTCTCCAATGCTGCTACGTAAAGACGTGTTTTATGCCACTCCTTTGTCTCAAAGGTGAGGTTTGTTGATGTTATTGACTTGTTGGAGTGTGAATCAGGCATATTGGGTCAATTCATGACTGCAAGCTAATCGATGCTAGCTGTATGTATATATTGCATCATTATGCCTCGTTTGTAGCTACATTTGAGCTCATTTACTTATTTCCTCTGTATATAATTTATCTTTGCATGTCTCATGAAACATTATCTCATGAACTCTGACTGAACACATAAGCCCAAATTTAGCATCCCTTCTCTGGCTCCCAATTCATTTTAGATCTCATTTTAAAATGTTTGTTTTTAAATCTATTAATGGATTAGCGCCACAATATACAGTACAGGTCAAAAGTTCGTACACACCTTCTCATTCAATATGATTTCTTTATTTTCATGACTATTTACATTGTAGATTGTCTCATCAAAACTGACACCTGTGAAGTGAAAACCATTTCAGGTGAATACTTACTTCTTGAAGCTCTTGGAGAGATTGCCAAGTCTGTGCAAAGTAGTAATCAGAGCAAAGGGTGGCTATTGTGAAGAAACTAGATAATAAAACATGTTTGCAGTTATTTCGCCTTTTTTTGTTAAGTACATAACTCCACATTAGGATAGGATAGGTCCTAATTGTCATTGCACAAGTACAACAAAACTTTGTTTTCAGCACAAACGTGTTCAAGATTAGACAAACAGTGTACAGCAGGGGTGTCCAAACTTTTTCCACTGAGGGCCACACGCAAAAATTTAAGCATGCGGGGCCGTTTTGATATTTTAAATTTTCAAACCATAACAAAATATATGAATTTTTTAGTTTTTTACCTTAAGGACTCCCAGGGACCATAGAGTGTCTCCGTCATTAACATGTTAAAAATAAGTCAAATTATTATTTTAATTTTTTATGTAACACTTACAGTAAATCTCTATATCAACTTCAGGTTGATATAAAGTTTCTAAAAAAAAAAAAAAGGTTTTATGCCTTCATTTTTAGACAACTTTGTTTTTTATAGTAAAACTGAAATATGTAGTATTTCCCACATTGCCCAAAACATTCAGAAACCAATGTTTGATCTGAAGTATTTGGAGCCCTAAAAAGATCAATAATGCAGGACACCATTGATTTAATAGTATTATTATTTCTGAGTAATTACAGTGAAAAAATAAATAAAATCCCACTAAATATATTTGGGATCCAAAAGGTCCCCCACGCATAAAGTGATACATTTTTCTTATTTGTTTTACTTTCAACACTTACCTTACGAGATCAACTTCAGATATATCTGTCGATTTTACGTTTGAACTATTATTTGGTTTGTTTTATGCTCTTTTGTCAAAGAAAACTGTTTTTAAATGGCAACCACACAATACATGCACATATTTTCCACATAAAACATTCTTAAGGGAAATATTTTAAGTAATTGGAGCCTTAAATAGGTCAATAATTCATTATTAAAAAAATTTTTTTAACTTTTTTTTTTTTTTAGCATTGGCAATAAGAGCAAAATAAAGAAAGACGACAAAAGAAAAACAAACAGCCTGCATGGCAGCTTTGTGTCAACATTTCAACTTTTCCCCGTTAGATTTCGCCTCATTCTACTTTTTTTTTACAGTTTTTTATTTTATTTTTATTTTTGCAATAGCATTTCCAGCCGCAAATGGCCCCCAGGCCGCACTTTGGACCCCCCTGGTGTACAGGAGCGCTGATGGGTGGCCACAAGGCGCCCTGTAAAAGATGGCAAAAAGGTAAACACCGGGGAAGGATGAGTAGAAAAAATACAATCTAAACTGGGCTCCTAAGGGGGCCCAGTCTGAAGTGGGAAAAAAAACCTCCATAGCAAAGCACGTGTACCTTATTTTTCAGACTATAAATCGCTCCAGAGTATACGTCGCACCGGCCAAAAATGCACAATAAAGAAGGAAAAAAACATATATAAGTCGCACTGGAGTATAAGTTGCATTTTTGGGGGAAATGTATTTGATAAAACCCAACACCAAAAATAGACATTTGAAAGGCAATTTAAAATAAATAAAGAATAGTGAACAGGCTGAATAAGTGTAGGTTATATGAGGCATAAATAAGCAACTGCTATGTTAACCTAACATATTATGGTAAGAGTCATTCAAATAACTATAACATATAGAACATGCTATACCTTTACCAAACTGTCACTCCTAATCCATAAATCCCATGAAATCTTCTTCCTTGGTGTCGCCCCTGGTACGCACCCCGCTAGCGTCTTTCTTTCTGCTGCTCGATTGCTGTTCTCTGCAGCATCTTTCACTACGTCCAGCTTGTAATCTGCAGTACATGATTTCCTTTTGGGTGCCATTTTACTTCAGTCCTTCTCACTTTTTATAAGTTACCGCCAATGTTGATTTGATCCATTTTAATAGCCCCGGCAGTAACGTATAGCAGTTAGCATATCATGACCCACAATGTACTTCTGCCATGACCCGCCCCCGCCGAATTCTTATTGGTTGGCGTGTGAGTGACGATTGCTGACGCGAATGAGATAAATAATAATATTTGATATTTTACGGTAATGTGTTAATAATAGGGGTGGGCAAATTAATGCGTTAATTACGAGTTAACTCATCAAGCTATTAACGCCAACAATTATTTTATCGCACATTTGTGTATGTTGTTTACATGCTTTTATTTTGTTAACGCCTTTTCTTAAGATGGCGTTGCCCGGATGGGCTTCGGCATCGAGGGGCTCTTGGTAAAGATGGAACATTTGGCAAAAATACCGGACAATTCTGCAAATTTCCTGGCTGGCTTACAGCGTGGTCACTCCGGGATCACTTACGACCGCCAGACAATTCTGGATGTGGATAGATCGGGCCGTTTTGGACTGAATGAGGCGTGCTTGCTAGAGCGGCTAGCTAGCATGGGAATACTTTGCCGGCTACATCCAGCGGCCTGTGAAGCAGCGGAATATATGTGTTGTCTGTCTATTTATGAATAATGCAGACCAGGAGTGTTGGCTGAGTTCTTAACGTTTGCTTTCAGAGCGTGCATATCACAACATGCAAGATGCCGTCATGGCGACACAACCTATACATGCTCGTCACTCCTGTTGCATGCTGGGTAGGGTAGTTCTTTTTTTCCCTGGCTCATAACATCACAATATAGTACCATGTATATGATGCGTTCAGTTTATCAAAGCACCAAGCAAACAATCGGAAAATTCCCATCATATCAATTCCTAGATATGGTCATAATTATTTTAAGTGCACTACGCAGAATAAACACAACATTATTAATATTGCTACTACGGATAATTTGATCCAAAATTCCCTAAAACAGCCCACTACCTATAATATAGGTTTTTTAAACATAATAAAAAAAATGTTTCTGCTGTTACCTCAGAAATTGCCTGTTCAGATGTTATGATTGTGGCTCAGAGATTTGTATGTAGATTATATTTATTTTCCATAACAAACAGGATAACTTAAATACCCTGGCAGTGGCAATAAGCTTAAATGTTTGAATTTACATTTTTGGAGTTGATTTTCATAAAATATGCTATTTAACTGCTACTGTTTAACAAGAACTGATTTAAATTGTGTTTGCACAACAAATGTTTTGGCGCTTTTGTTCATGTGGGAGAATATTCCAATAAAGGTGCACTACACACTACTTTTGAATTCATTATTGGGCTTTGCGTATACAATGCAGTTAATCGCGATTAATCAGAGAAATAGTGCGATTAACTTTGATTAAAATTTTTAATCGTTGCCCAGCCCTAGTTAATAATTTCGCACATAATTCACTCCGGAGTATACATCGCACCCACGGCCAAATTATGAAAAAAACGTCGATTTATAGTCCGAAAAATACAGTACATATTACTACGTACATCTCGAGATATTTAGCAACAGAGCGGAGGGGCGGTGGGTGCCATGGTTGCAGGCCGCAGCTCTCAGGCGCTGCCCATTTGTCCATCACCCCTATGGTATTTGCGTCAAGGGCGTTGGATTTGGGGTGGGGTATATTTTTTGTGGATGCATGTGTGTGTGTGTAAGCCTGCAGTGTATCTCTGTTCCACAGCTTTGATGTTGTGCAGCCGATAGTCAGTCCAAAGTCAACAGCAGGTGTGTCCATGAGAGACAAGAAGGGAGTTTGTTGTGCCTTCGCCGCACTGTCCTTCAGGAGAGTCTCCAAGCCAGGGAAATAATCCAAGTTAGAATGTTTTGTCTGCGAGTGAAGATAAAATTTGCTTTTCACTCTAAATTGTCTATGACTGATCCTCAAAATCCTGCGGGGCAGACAGTCTGATGTGTTCCAAATCACAAGAGTCTCCACAGTTATTCCCGAATTCTCCAATCATTTGTGGCAGCTTCGGGCTACTTTGAAGACTGCCAGCAACTTCCAATTTTTGGACAAACCAGAGCAACGCTTACTCCAATCAGCAGATGTCCTGGTGTCATTGTTCCCAACAACAGGTGGATATCTTCATGTCCTCCACTGCAAGGGTCGCCAGGCATGCAGCACTCCTTCTTCTCCCAGGAGTCCGTGGTGTGTCCAGCAACAACCGCTCTGTCACGACAAGCAGGGTCCCCCAAACCCAAGATCTTGTCAATTTTGTTGAGGCCAGTTAAATAGTTCCAATGTTTAGATTTGGAGAGCAAAAGAGGCAACAAAAAAGTTAAGTTAAGACAAGACAAAGCGAGCAGGAGAGATAAGGGAGAGGAAAGGGGAGTGTCTGCCCTCCATGAGTGCCAGTGTTCATTCATAGTTTTGATGTGACAGTTTTTAATTACGTCTTAAAACATATTTTTACTCTTTGGCTTTTAAACCAGCATGAGACTTGTGGGATTTTAGTCAATTTTATTGAATTGTATGTATTTATTTGTTCAAATGTTTTATATTGCTGACTCTCCTACAAACCCTGTTTCCATATGAGTTGGGAAATTGTGTTAGATGTAAATATAAACAGAATACAATGATTTGCAAATCCTTTTCAAGCCATATTCAGTTGAATATGCTACAAAGACAACATATTTGATGTTCAAACTCATAAACTTTTTTGTGTGTGCAAATAATCATTAACTTTAAAATTTGATGCCAGCAACACGTGACAAAGAAGTTGGGAAAGGTGGCAATAAATACTGATAAAGTTGAGGAATGCTCATCAAACACTTATTTGGAACATCGCACAGGTGTGCAGGCTAATTGGGAACAGGTGGGTGCCATGATTGGCTATAAAAACAGCTTCCCCAAAAAAAATGCTCAGTCTTTCACAAGAAAGGATGGGGCGAGGTACACCCCTTTGTCCACAACTGTGTGAGCAAATAGTCAAACAGTTTAAGAACAACCTTTCTCAAAGTGCAATTGCAAGAAATTTAGGGATTTCAACATCTACGCTCCACAATATCATCAAAAGGTTCAGAGAATCTGGAGAAATCACTCCACGTAAGCGGCATGGCCGGAAACCAACATTGAATGAACGTGATCTTCCATCCCTCAGACGGCACTGTATCAAAAACCGACATCAATCTCTAAAGGATATCACCACATGGGCTCAGGAACACTTCAGAAAACCACTGTCACTAAATATAGTTTGTCACTACATCTGTAAGTGCAAGTTAAAGCTTTACTATGCAAAGCGAAAGCCATTTATCAACAACATCTAGAAACGCCACCAGCTTCTCTGGGCCCGAGATCATCTAAGATGGACTGATGCAAAGTGGAAAAGTGTTCTGTGGTCTGACGACTCCACATTTCAAATTTTTTATGGAAATATTCAACATCGTGTCATCTGGACCAAAGGGGAAACGAACCATCCAGACTGTTATCGACACAAAGTTGAAAAGCCAGCATGTGTGATGGTATGGGGGTGTATTAGTGCCCAAGGCATGGGTAACTTACACATCTGTGAAGGCACCATTAATGCTGAAAGGTACATACAGGTTTTGGAACAACATATGCTGCCACCTAAGCGCCGTCTTTTTCATGGACGCCCCTGCTTATTTCAGCAAGACAATGCCAAGTCACATGCAGCACGTGTTACAACAGCGTGGCTTCGTATAAAAAGAGTGCGGGTACTTTCCTGGCCCGCCTGCAGTCCAGACCTGTCTCCCATGGAAAATGTGTGGCGCATTATGAAGCGTAAAATACGACAGCGGAGACCCCGGACTGTTGAAGGACTGAAGCTCTACATAAAACAAGAATGGGAAAGAATTCCACTTTCAAAGCTTCAACAATTAGTTTCCTCAGTTCCCAAATGTTTGAGTGTTGTTAAAAGAAAAGGTGATGTAACACAGTGGTGAACATGCCCTTTCCCAACTACCTTGGCACGTGTTGCAGCCATGAAATTCTAAATTAATTATTATTTGCAAAAAAAACAAAGTTTATGGGTTTGAACATCAACTATCTTGTCTTTGTAGTGCATTCAATAAAATATGGGTTGAAAATGATTTGCAAATCATTGTATTCTGTTTATATTTACATCTAACACAATTTCCCAACTCATATGGAAACAGGGTTTGTACAATGTATGTCTCAACTTCTGTGCAGCACTTTGTGAAACTTTTATCGGTTTTTGGAAATGTGCAATATAAATAAAGTGGGTTGGATTGGATTTTTATGTGACATGCATGCTTGTGTTTTTTTTTTGTTGTTGCAATTTTTTAATATTTTACCCAAATTTTGGCTCATAAGCACATCAGGAACATATGAATTTCAAGGTTGTACAAACTGCAGGATTATTTGTTTTGTTTTGTTTCTTAGTTCCTCCAGTTGACCTTACAGGTGTTAATATGGTCAATATATAAAATAAAGTCATGTCAATAGACACTTGACAACCAATGTGTTGCCTCTTGTTTCTTTTAGTGCTTAATGTGGGTCACAGAAATATCTTGTCTCTACCGCCCCCTGCAGGTAAATACTGTAACCGCACCTGGGACGGCTGGTTGTGTTGGGGGGACTCGGCACCAGGCACCGTCATCCAGATGTGCCCTGAATACTTCCTCGACTTTGACCCAGCTGGTTAGGCCTAAACACACAGACATAAAACTTGGAATGGTTGCATTTCCTCAGAATTTGCCTGCAATTACTAATAACATCTTCTCTTACAGAAAAAGTGACCAAAGTGTGCAATCCTGATGGCCGGTGGTTCCACCACCCGGAGAGCAACAGAGTGTGGTCCAACTACACGCAGTGTTCCATCCACACCAAAGACAAACTCAAGGTAACAAGAACGCATGCATTTAATCTAGACTTGTACGCCATACTAATGACTCATATTCAGTACTATACCGACTCTAAAAAGTACTGTTCCCCCCACCCCCTTTTTTTTACGGGTATGACTGCAAGTCGTCGCACACTGTGACATTTCTGGTTTTGCGAGCAGAGGAGCATGTTCGGCAACGCACGCACACAGAGTACTTACAAGCAGACAGTGTGTAGACAGAAAAGGGAGAATGGACGCATTATGCTCTGCTCTCATTTTCTCGCACATTTGACCCTCTGATGTTATTTGTACCTACACTCTGTCCTCTTCCTGTCTAGGGCTGCGGTGTGTGTGTGTGTGTGTGTGTTGTACACGGTTGCAACATTGTTAGTCAACACTGTCTTCTCTCATTTTCTTGCACTTTTGACCCTCTGATGTTCTGTGTACCTACAGTCTGTCCTCCTCCTGTCTAGGCCTGCGGTGTGTGTGTGTGTGTGTGTGTGTGTGTGTGTTGTACACGGTTGCAACATAGTTTGTCAACACTGTCTGCTCTCATTTTCTCGCACATTTGACCCTCTGATGTTCTGTGTACCTACACTCTGTCCTCCTCCTGTCTAGGCCTGCGGTGTGTGTGTGTGTGTGTGTGTGTGTGTTGTACACAGTTGCAACATTGTTTGTCAACACTATCTGCTCTCATTTTCTCGCACATTTGACCCTCTGATGTTTTGTGTACCTACACTTTTTCCTCCTCCTGTCTAGGTCTGCTGTGTGTGTGTGTGTGTGTGTGTGTGTGTTGTACACAGAACATCAATTTCCACACTTCTATTAGACCAGGGTCCAGTGGACCCGGACATCTTATATGTAATATAAATAAATGTGTCGGGAGGTGTATGGAGTGTGGTCATTAAATATTTATTCTGATATATGTTCTTCACAAATGACCCATAGTCAGTGAGTCTCAGTTTGAAAAATTATAAATTGTATCATTTAAAAAAAAATAAAAAATAAAAACTGGTCCCACAGACCCAAACACCACACATGGGTTAAATATCTGTTCATAGTAACGGATTTATTTATACATAACTAATATTGAAAGTCCTCTTGCTGCCCCCCTAAATTGAAATACAATTAGGAAACCTATCGTATTTATTAATTAATTAATTAATCTATTTATTTATTTATCTATCGAGTACGGTAATTTAATAATAATAACTCGTTATTTGAGGGTGACGTTAAACGAGAAACATCTTGTCAGCAAATGAGGAAAACATCACTCATAAACTGACTGCTGGCACACGTTATATAACCCTACTGTTGCAACACCATCAGAAAGCACACTTTGCACGGTCGGGAACCTTTAAAAGCTACGGTACGCAGCACTAGTGGTAGCTGAGGGGATCTGATATTAACAGGTTGCACATTTCTTTGGCAGCTCCGCACAGAAAATTGCGGCCAAAGTTCAGGCTGGTCCGTCACAGGCAGTTAGGACTGGCCCGAGAAGTGGATACTGGGTCATGTGACGTGGTTACTGCTGCAGGTTTATACATGACAATAACTTGGAGGCCTGCCTTCGCATGTGTTTGGATGCAAATGTGGGGATTAACCCCATCCATCCATCCATTTTCTACCGCTTATTCCCTTTCGAGGTCGCGGGGGGCGCTGGCGCCTATCTCAGCTACAATCGGGCGGAAGGCGGGGTACACCCTGGACAAGTCGCCACCTCATCGCAGGGCCAACACAGACAGACAACATTCACACTCACATTCACACACTAGGGCCAATTTAGTGTTGCCAATCAACCTATCCCCAGGTGCATGTCTTTGGAAGTGGGAGGAAGCCGGAGTACCCGGAGGGAACCCACGCATTCACGGGGAGAACATGCAAACTCCACACAGGAAGATCCCGAGCCTGGATTTGAACCCAGGACTGCAGGACCTTCGTATTGTGAGGCAGACGCACTAACCCCTCTGCCACCGTGAAGCCCATTGACATGAAAAAGGTCATCACAGTTAGTCCCCTGACCATTTTTGCACCAGGGACTGGTTTACTGTAGGCCTTATTTTCACGGACTGGAAGATCCATCCATCCATCCATCCATCCATCCATCCATTTTCTACCGCTTATTCCCTTTCGGGGTCGCGGGGGGCGCTGGCGCCTATCTCAGCTACAATCGGGCGGAAGGCAGGGTACACCCTGGACAAGTCGCCACCTCATCGCAGGGCCAACACAGATAGACAGACAACATTCACACTCACATTCACACACTAGGGCCAATTTAGTGTTGCCAATCAACCTATCCCCAGGTGCATGTCTTTGGAAGTGGGAGGAAGCCGGAGTACCCGGAGGGAACCCACGCATTCACGGGGAGAACATGCAAACTCCACACAGAAAGATCCCGAGCCTGGATTTGAACCCAGGACCTTCGTATTGTGAGGCAGACGCACTAACCCCTCTTCCACCGTGAAGCCCCGGACTGGAAGATAAATATAGCAAATAAGTGCATGACAGTGAATGCATGAAAAAATTCACCATGACATCACTACACACCGTAGCTCACCGGCGTCACAATGTAAACAAAAGCCATGACATCCACTGTAATGATACCAAGTACAAGAGCGTATCTAATCGATACTACCATATTTCCTTGAATTGCCGCCGGGTATATAGTATGCGCCTGCCTAGTCAAAGTCGTTTCGCAAAATAATTAGCGCATGCTTAACATTACCGCCGGCTCAGGATTAACGCCGGGTCAAACTCGTTTCGCAAAATATTTTTATTAGCACATACCGTAGCTGCGTGTGTCAAATATGAGTCATTAAATGACTCCCGCCTCCTGGTGGTAGAGGGCGCTAGTGATCCTTCTTGCGACTACTCGGCTGCAGAAGAAGTGACAACAAGCAGCAAGAATGAGCAGCGATGGTTTATTTTTTCCTCTCGCTTGCACTTTTAACATGGAGGATTACATATCTAAAATAAAACAGTTTTCTAAACTGGACTTTCAATCGAAGCAGGAGGTAGTAAAGGAAGATCTCCATCGGGACAGAGAGACTTTTAAAACTGAAGAAAGATAAGGAAGACTTCTATAAACAAGTTATCGATGCTTTTGATCAGAAGGAGCTGTGCATGGACTTCATTTCTAAATAAAGGTAAGACCATAACGTTTTTTTTATTAAATGTGCTTTTCATGATGGTATCCTTACATCACACTCAAATTTATAAGCGCAGGCTTAAATTTACCGCATGCCTTTGGTAAGTGCCGGAGTGAGAAGAGGTTTTAAATTAATTAGCGCCCCGGCGGCAATTCAAGGAAATACGGTACTATGATTACATTGATTTTTTTCAGCATCACAAAATGTTTTTTCCTTTTAAAAAAATGCATATTATATGTATAAAGTCAGTAAATATGTCCCTGGATACGTGAGGATTTTGAATATGACCAATGTATGATCCTGTAACAACTTGGTATCGGATCGATACCTAAATGTGTGGTATCGTCCAAAACTAATGTAAAGTATCAATGAAGAGAAGTATAAGTGATTATTACATTTTAACAGAAGTGTAGATAAAACATGTTAAAACAGAAAATAAGCAGATAAAAACAGTGTATTGATAAACTTTTGTACAGTTTGTCCCTCATAATTTTGACAAAATAATGGTAAATGGATTATACTTGTATAGCGATTTTCTACCTTCAATGTACTCTAAGCGCTTTGACACTATTTCCACATTCACCCATTCACACACTGATGGCGGGAGCTAACCACCACCCATCAGGAGCAAGGCTGAAGTGTCTTGCTCAAGGACACAATGGACGTGACTAGGTTTGTTGAAGGTGGGGATCAAACCATGAACCCTCAGGTTGCTAGCACGACCACTCTCCCAACAGCGCCACGACCTTCCCCAATAATAAAATGGGGTACTAATTAGGAATCTTTGCTTGTTTTGGTACCGGTACCAATATATTGTTATTGGGACAACCCTAGTTTGAACTATACGCTACTTTGTATTAGAAATGGCAACAGCGGAGGATCATGTGCATGTACGAGCCAGTCTGCCCCACAACAGTCAGGAAGCTGCTGAAAGACAGATCTGTAAAACATCATCCATGCAAAATTGTGAGCAAAGAACCACCATTATGAGTTATGTAGACCACAAGGAAGTCTTTTAAATGTTGACAAAAATCATAATGTGACTCTTTTAAGTACTTAGAACAATGAGCTTGATGATTAAAAGGAGCACTGTTGCCACCTAGCTGCAGGCTTGTGTATTGTTCCAACGTGAATACTAGAGTGTGGCCCAGACCTCGGCGAAATAAAGTTCTGCGTAAAAGTGATAATATATCATATTGTAGGTGTTGATTACCCTTTGATTATCTTGACTGCGCTTAAATGTAGAATATATGTAGAATATACTTATATTATTCATATATTATATATAATATATGTTATATATTTATTATTTATTGTGAGCGAACTGTGGTGCTGAATTTCCCCCAGGGATCAATGAAGCACTTTCTATTCTATACTATTCTATCTATTCTATTTGCATCCGTATTTTATTAACTTTTTGTTGTGTTTTGCTTGATTGTAAAAAAAACAACTCTCAAGGAGCTGGTCTGAGAAGTAAAATATGTTCATATGTTAATATTCAATGTTTTATTGTTCATAGTTGATATTATACATCTCACTTTCTTTATTTTCTTGTACATTTTGAGTGTCAGTAAAAAACTGTAAAATTCAGTTTTTTTGAGGTGGTCTGTCATAACTTTTTTAGAATTCCATTGGACATTGTGACTTTTGGTATTAGTGTGCCTGAAAAAAGGGCACCCAAACACACAATGTACAGCCGGTTTTTACAGATAAATGTGTACTTTTAATTTATACACGCATACACATAGGGCCCCTAGACCCATTTTTTTCTCTCAATGTGGCCCCCGAGTCAAAATTATTGCCCAGCTCTGGTGTTATGTATTTATTTAGTCTTGTGGATTGCAAGAGGAGTGACGGCAAACGGACACCAGAGGTCAGTAGTATACAATGATTTATTATATATATGCTCTCTCTCTTTCTCTCTCCCTCACTATATATATATATATATATATATATATATAGGGAGAGAGAAATAATTTACAATACTAATAAACTATAGAATGGTGTGTGACAAAACCCAAGAGTGTATGTGATCAAGATTAGCTGTTAAGTGTTACGTAAATGTTGAAAGAGGAGCGAAGGAACGAGGCAGTCCATGGGGTATGCAGGGGACCCGGGGCGATAGAGAGGCGTCGAAGAACGAGGGAGGTGGTCGAAAAACCATGAAGCGCGGGGGAGACGGAAGATCCGGGAGCACAAGACACACAGCTTGACTCGGGGATGCAACACAGGGAAGGTAAAGATGATTATTCTCCGGCACCGGAATGCCAGGTTGTCCAGGCTTATGAAGGCAGCTCCGTCATTGCCGTCAGGTGTGAAGATTGCCGGTGATTGCTTGCAGCTGGCGGCTGCTGCAGGGCGGAGACGCGTGCGGCTCGTCCGTGGATGTGCGCCCCCGTGGGTGTGTCCCGAGGTGCGCACAGACGGATATGCGACGTAGGCAGTAGTCTGAGCCGTAACATTGAGCCTTTATTTAACCAGGTAAAATCCCATTGAGATCAAAGATCTCTTTAAGGGAGACCTAGCCAAGAAGTCACATTAAAAACAGTAAACAACACATAAAACATCAAATTTACAACATTAAAACATGCTCACATAACACATGTTCATCATCATCGGCTGTCACTCGAACGAGTATGACAATCCTTCTGGTAGTGGTGTATCCCTTTTATGGAGGATGCCTGTGGGGAGACTGGTGCGCAGACAGTCACCACACCATCCTTGACAGATCCGGGTCAGGGTCCAGTGGCATGGAGTCTGAGACGACTAGCAATCAACCTCTGCCTGTTTCACCGTTGAGGTCTTGATTTATTTCCTCATAACTGGGCCCACATGGATGTGAGGGTTCCTTCTTACGCCATCGCAGCCGTTGTGGTAGTTTTTACATCTAACGTCTTCCGCCAGCTCCGCCATTGAGGTCTTCACCGTATCCTTGGCTAGGGGGCAGTCAGGTACTAGGCCTTTGCCAAGGGCCACCTGGGGTAACAGTAGTAAAGGGGTTAACTTTTTAGTGCCCCAAGACCCCATAGAGGAGCCTCCACTGCCGAATGCACTTTAAAGGGGAACATTATCACAATTTCAAAAGGGTTAAAAACAATAAAAAATCAGTTCCCAGTGGCTTGGTGTATTTTTTGAAGTTTTTTTTCAAAATTTTACCGGTCTCGGAATATCCCTAAATAAAGCTTTAAAGTGCCTTATTTTCGCTATCTTCCAAACCACTATCCATTTCCCTGTGACGTCATACATTGCTGCCAATACAAACAACATGGCGGTTACCACAGCAAGATATAGCGACATTAGCTCAGATTCAGACTCTGATTTCAGTGGCTTAAGCGATTCAACAGATTATGCATGTATTGAAACAGATGGTTGGAGTATGGAGGCAGATAGCGAAAATGAAATTGAAGAAGAAATTGAAGCTATTGAGCGAATAGCTATTGACGCTATTCGGCCATAGCATGGGTGTACCTAATGAAGTGGCCCATAGCATGGCTGCCTTATTAGCATCGCCGGTAAAATGTGCGGACCAAACGATCAGGACTTTCGCATCTTGTGACACTGGAGCAACTTAAATCCGTCGATTGGTAAGTGTTTGTTTCGCATTAAATGTGGGTATCTAGTTTCAATTGTACATACAGCTAGCGTAAATAGCATGTTAGCATCGATTAGCTGGCAGTCATGCCGTGACCAAATATGTCTGATTAGCACATAAGTCAACAACATCAACAAAACTCACCTTTGTGATTTCGTTGACTTAATGGTTGCAAATGCATCTGCAGGTTATCCATACATCTCTGTGCCATGTCTGTCTTAGCATCGCCGGTCAAATGTGAAGACACTCTGGTACATTCAATGGGGGTCTGGCGGCAGATTTCTTGCCAGTGGTGCAACTTGAATCCCTTCCTGTTAGTGTTGTTACACCCTCCGACAACACACCCACGAGGCATGATGTCTCCAAGGTTCCAAAAAATAGTCGAAAAAACGGAAAATAACAGAGCTGAGACCCGGTGTTTGTAATGTGAAAATGAAAATGGCGGGTGTGTTACCTCGGCGACGTCACGTTCTGACGTCATCGCTAAAAGACCGATAAACAGAAAGGCGTTTAATTTGCCAAAATTCAACCATTTAGAGTTCGGAAATCGGTTAAAAAAAATACATGGTCTTTTTTTCTGCAACATCAAGGTATATATTGACGCTTACATAGGTTTGGTGATAATGTTCCCCTTTAATGATGTTTTCATGTCTTTAGACACTAAAATATTTTCTTCAAATGGTGCTGTCTTTGTTAATTTTAGCATGTTAAGTTGGTGAAAAACCAGGAGCTTCGTCCCCCAGACCCCCAGAAATGTTTTCAGTCTTTTTCATTGTGGTCAAATCACATGCCTGAATAATAGAAATCTCTCAGGGGGTGACTATTTAACACCGACTTCCTGTTTGTGCAGTTTGCCATCAGTCTCTACTACCTCGCCATGGTGGGTCACGGCCTCTCCATCGTCTCCCTCATCATCTGCCTCGTCATCTTCTCCTACTTCAAGTGAGTCGCTGGTTTGATGCTGACCGCTTTGGCATAAACGCTGTTGTTGTTTTTTTTCCTTCCACAGAAGTCTTAGCTGCCAGAGAATCTCCCTGCACAAGAACACCTTCCTCTCCTTCATTCTCAACTCCGTGGTCACCATCATGTGGCTCTCGCTCACGGTGGCCAACAACCAGACCATCAACGCCAGAAATCCCGTGCGTCATGAAACGCCACAGCAGCCCAGCTATTCCCCGCAGATTGACAAATGTTTCCGTCCGTCAGGTGAGCTGTAAAGTGTTGGCTGTGTTGACTCAGTACACGTCCACCTCCAGCTACTTCTGGATGCTGTGCGAGGGCATCTACCTTCACACTCTCATCATCGTGGCGGTCTTTGTCGGGGAGCAGCAGCTCTTCTGGTATTACGTCCTGGGGTGGGGTGAGTGCTTCTTCCCGTCCCGTTTCACCGTCCCAAAACCACACCGCGCTCACGCTGTGCGTGTCCTTCCGTCCTCAGGCTTCCCCGTCGTTCCTGCCATCACGTATGCTGTGGCTCGTGGCTTCTTCTTCAATGACAAGTAAGATCTAAGGTGGCTTGGATTTGGGGCACAGGGGTTTACATTAGTCCAAGATTGCTTTTCTTAAATGATCAAATTACAGCGCAATCCATTTATCAATCAAAATGTATACTTATAAGCCTTAAAGGGGAACATTATCACCAGACATATGTAAGCGTCAATATATACCTTGATGGTGCAGAAAAAAGACCTTATATTTTTTTAAACCGATTTCCGAACTCTAAATGGGTGAATTTTGGCGAATTAAACGCCTTTCTGTTTATCGCTCTGGAGGCGATGACGTCAGAATGTGACGTTGCCGAGGTAACACACCCACCATTTTCATTTTCAACTAGGGATGCACCGATTAATCGGTAACCGAATATATTCGGCCGAATATGGCAAAAAAAGCCACATTCGGCCTTCGGTGGAATGAGTTAAAAACAAGGCCGAAATGTGGCGTGTGACGCAATCAACCAACGTGCGGTGACGTTGGGATATGTTGTGTACCTGTATAAGTGTATGAGGTTACAAGCACACACTTATTGAGATTTACTTGAGCCTTCTGTTTACATTATTAGCATATCTACTGTGGCTAAGCTGACTTTTGCCAAAAGGACAATAATTCATTTGTTGTGGGTTTATCCACTTTAATGCACTTTATTTTTTTTTGGAATGCATGTTTTGTTTGAAGGCCTAATATAAATGAAAAACTTTGTGCTTTTTTTGAAAAGCCAAGGCTACTGGAATATTTAAAAAAATGTCAATATTCAATAAAAAATTACTTTATTTGAAAAATATGTCTAAATATTTTTTCTAGGCTATTTATGCAATATAAAAAAAATTTGAAAAACTGCATTCATTATTCGGTATTCAGCCTTCGGCCAAGCGTTTAAATTTTATTCGGCTTCGGCCACAAATTTTCATTTCGGTGCATCCCTATTTTCAACACATTACAAACACCGGGTCTCAGCCCTGTTATTTTCCGTTTTTTTGACTATTTTTTGGAACCTTGGAGACATCATGCCTCGTGGGTGTGTTGTCGGAGGGTGTAACAACACTAACAGGGAGGGATTCAAGTTGCACCACTGGCCCGAAGATGCCAAAGTGTCTGCCGCCAGACCCCCATTGAATGTGCCGGAGTGTCTCCACATTTTCCGGCGATGCTAAGGCAGACATGGCACAGAGATGTATGGATAACCTGCAGATGCATTTGCAACGATAGTCAACGAAATCACAAAGGTGAGTTTTGTTGATGTTGTCTGCCAGCTAATCGATGCTAACATGCTACGATAATCGATGCTAACATGCTATTTACCGGCGGTGCTAAAGCAGACATGGTACAGAGATGTATGGATAACCTGTAGATGCATTTGCAACTATATTACGTTTCCTTCCACCCACATTTAATGCGAAAAACACTTAGCAATCGACGGATTTAAGTTGCTCCAGTGTCAAAAGATGCGAAAGTCCTGATCGTTTGGTCCGCACATTTTACCGGCGATGCTAACGCAGCTATTCGGCCATGCTATGGCTATGAATAGCGTCAATAGCTATTCGCTCAATAGCTTCAGTTTCTTCTTCAATATTTTCATACTCCAACCATCTGTTTCAATACATGCGTAATCTGTTGAATCGCTTAAGTCGCTGAAATCCAAGTTTGAATCCGAGCTAATGTCGCTATATCTTGCTGTGGTATTCCCATTGTTTGTTTACATTGGCAGCACTGTGTGACGTCACAGGGAAATGGATAGTGGTTTCGAAGATAGCTGAAATAATGCACTTTAAAGCTTTATTTAGGGATATTCCGAGACCGGTAACATTTTGAAAAAAACTTAAAAAAATACAACAAGCCAGTGTTTATTGTTTTTAACCCTTTTGAAATTGTGATAATGTTCCCCTTTAATGACAAGTGTCTCAACCACCTGATGTCAGGTTTAAACACCAAACTATCTATTAAACAGAACAAGAAGCAAGGAATCAGGCAGAGTTAAATTTTGCTCATGAGGAGAAAGCATGGCGCTGCGCACTCAGTTACAGTCTCACCCTACGCTCTGAGGAACAGCCCACGTGCTACTCTTTTTATTCTTTTTATTCAGTTTAGTAGTTCCTTAGTTACATTAAAGGGACGGGTCACACATTATACGAGCAGCTCAGTACGCACAATACGTGATTATTAAGAACGGAAATGTGCTGGGGCCCTCGTGATTGCGCCCTGTCTCTGCTTTGTCCGCCTGCTGTCTGTCGCCTTATCTTCGTTGAGGTCCTGGTTCATCCTTGGCTGTTAGCAAGCTGAAAGACAGAAACATCTGCGGCGAGGCAACTCCTAACTTGCAGTGGAAGATAACAAGTTGTGTGCCCTTGCACGAGAAAAAAAAGTTCAGCTTAAGAACAATAGATAATAACTACAGCAACGGCCTTTGAGCATAAGAGTTGTGTGATAAATTATGTATAATTATTCTAACACCTGCCCTGATCTATACCCACATGGGAAAACTCAAGAGACCCCAGCTGGGGAAATACAAACCCCGTTTCCATATGAGTTGGGAAATTGTGTTAGATGTAAATATAAACAGAATACAATGATTTGCAAATCCTTTTCAAGCCATATTCAGTTGAATATGCTACAAAGACAACATATTTGATGTTCAAACTCATAAACTTTTTTTTTTTTGCAAATAATTATTAACTTAGAATTTCATGGCTGCAACACGTGACAAAGTAGTTGGGAAAGGTGGCAATAAATACTGATAAAGTTGAGGAATGCTCATCAAACACTTATTTGGAACATCCTAACGCCATGTACGTGCAGTAACTGAGTGTCTCCATGGCGACAGCAGGCAAAAATCCTGGCGGTCTGCACCACACGCAGTCTTAGTAGATCACACACAACACGCCCACTAATAGTACCTGGAACTATATACCTATGTCCCTTATTTGGGATCAAAGTACTGTAGATCTGGCGCAATTTGAATGATTGTAAAACTATGGACTGACGACTGTGGCTCTCAGGTGTTGGATCAGCTCACACACTCACCTGCTGTACATCATTCATGGCCCCATTCAAGCTGCACTGCTGGTGAGTCAATCACTCAAGTACCCTTTGTTGTGTACTCCATGGCATATATTCACATATATATATATATATATATATATATATATATGTATATGTATATGTAGGTGTAGGTGTAGGTGTGGGAAAAATCACAAGACTACTTCATCTCTACAGAACTGTTTCATGAGGGGTTCCCTCAATCATCAGGAGATCTGATGATTGAGGGAACCCCTCATGAAACAGTTCTGTAGAGATGAGGTAGTCTTGTGATTTTTCCCACACCTACATATTGCGCTCTACCACGGTATCGAGCACTATTCTCTGGATAATCCAATCAAGACATATATATATATATATATATATATATATATATTCACATATATATATATATTCACATATATATATATTCACATATACATACATATATACATATATATGCATACACGCGTAAATATGTTTTTTATATACATTTATGAACAGATATATACACACATATATGTATATATGAATATATATATATATATATATATATATATATATATATATATATATATATATATATATATATATATATATATATATATATATATATATATATACATATATATATATATACATACGGGCTTCACGGTGGGAGAGGGGTTAGTGCGTCTGCCTCACAATACGAAGGTCCTGCAGTCCTGGGTTCAATCCCAGGCCCAGGATCTTTCTGTGTGGAGTTTGCATGTTCTCCCCGTAAATGAGTGGGTTCCCTCCGGGTACTCCGGCTTCCTCCCACCTCCAAAGACATGCACCTGGGGATAGGCCCCTCCCACCTCCAAAGACATTCACCTGGGGATAGGCCCCTCCCACCTCCAAAGACATGCACCTGGGGATAGGCCCCTCCCACCTCCAAAGACATGCACCTGGGGATAGGCCCCTCCCACCTCCAAAGACATTCACCTGGGGATAGGCCCCTCCCACCTCCAAAGACATGCACCTGGGGATAGGTTGATTGGCAACACTAAATGGTCCCTAGTGTGTGAATGTGAGTGTGAATGTTGTCTGTCTATCTGTGTTGGCCCTGTGATGAGGTGGCAACTTGTCCAGAGTGTACCCCGCCTTCCGCCCGATTGTAGCTGAGATAGGCGCCAGCGCCCCCCCTCAACCACAAAAGGGAATAAGCGGTAGAAAAATGGATATACATACATACAGTGGTGATCAAAAGTGTAGATACACTTGTAAAGAACATCATGTCATGGCTGTCTTCAGCTGCCAATCATTTCTACAACTCTTAGCACATACACATAAATTATTTTATGAATTTATTATGGCTCTACTGAAAATTTGAGCAATCAAAAGGATACATACAGCAATGTTGATATTTGCTTACATGTCCCTTGGCAAGTTTCACGGCAATAAGGGGCTTTTGGTAGCCATCCACAAGCTTCTGTCCTGATCCTCTACTTGGATCATGTCATATTCTGTTTTTGTTCCGTCTTTGTATCACATCCTGTTTAGTATTTGTCTGCCTTAGTTCCTGGTGGCACTTCCTGTTTGTTTCCGTTGCCATAGTTACGTATTAGTGTCACCTGCATCTTGTTTTTACGCACACCTGCCTTGTGACTACATTCCTGTATTCAAGCCAGCCTTCTTTGTTCATTCGGTCTCGCAGTCTGGTTTGTATTCAATGCAACAGGTGACGTCAATGACTCCCACTTGTGGTAAAATACTTTTTGTACTTGTTAGCTTCCACGCTATTCTGTTATTTGTCCTTAGCTCACATGCTAGCGCTTTTTTTCTTTCTTTCTAGCTCCCATGTTAGTTCTGTTTGTTTTTCCTTTAGTGCCTTGTGCAAGTGTTTTTGTTCCTAGTCTGTTTTTATAGTATAAATACATTTTAATTTCTTACCTTCACGCTGTATCCAGTCCGCCTGCATAATTGAGAGAACGCACCCACATCACCACAATTCCAGCTAAGCGTCACAGCTTCTGTTTCAATTTTTGACCACTCCTCTTCACTAAATTGGTGCAGTTCAACGAAATGTGTTGCTTTTCTGACATGGACTTGTTTCTTCAGCATTGTCCACACGTTTAAGTCAGTACTTTGGGAAGGCCACTCCAAAACCTTCATACTAGCCCGATTTAGCCATTCCTTTACCATTTTTGAGGTGTGTTTGGGGTCATTGTCCTGTTGGATCACCCAACTGCGCCCAAGACCCGACCTCTGGTCCGGGCTGATGATTTTAGCTTGTCCTGAACAATTTGGAGGCAATCCTCCTTTTTCATTGTCCCATTTATAGCAGCAGTTCATTGGCAGCAAAACAGGCCCAGAGCATAATACTACCACCACCATGTTTGACGGTAGGTATGGTGTTCCTGGGATTAAAGGCCTCACCTTTTCTCCTCCAAACATATTGCTGGGTATTGTGGCCAAACAGCTCCATTTTTGTTTCATCTGACCACAGAAATTTCCTCCAGAAGGTCTTATCTTTGTCCATGTGATGTCAGATGAAACAAAAAGAGTTGTAGAAATGATTGGAAACTCAAGACAGCCATGACATGTTCTTTACAAGTGTATGTAAACTTTTGATCGCGACTGTATATATACACACACACATCCATCCCATCCAATTTCTACCGCTTATTCCCTTTGGGGTCGCGGGGGGCGCTGGTGCCTATCTCAGCTACAATCGGGCGGAAGGCCTGTTTACACCCTGGACAAGTCACCACCTCATCGCAGACATACATATATACTGTATATATACACCTACCTTTTAACCACAACCTTGCCACACCACCATCTTTGTGCATCCAGGTCAACCTGTTCTTTCTGCTGAACATTTTGCGGGTTCTGATCACCAAGCTGAAAGAGACCCACTGTGCAGAGTCCACCACCTACTTGAAGGCGGTGAGAGCCACCCTAATCCTCATTCCTCTGCTGGGGGTGCAGTTCATCCTCTTCCCCTGGAGGCCCGAGGGACGCATCAGCCGGGCCATTTATGACTTCTTTGTAAACATCTTCTGCCATTTCCAGGTACAGACCACACACACTTGTGTGCGCATAAGTAGTGACTCTTTTAGTCAACTTCAGGGAGTCCCAGGCACCTACAAACCCTGTTTCCATATGAGTTGGGAAATTGTGTTAGATGTAAATATAAACAGAATACAATGATCTGCAAATCCTTTTCAAGCCATATTCAGTTGAATATGCTACAAAGACAACATATTTGATGTTCAAACTCATAAACTTTTTTTTTGTGCAAATAATCATTAACTTTAGAATTTGATGCCAGCAACACGTGACAAAGAAGTTGGGAAAGGTGGCAATAAATACTGATAAAGTTGAGGAATGCTCATCAAACACTTATTTGGAACATCGCACAGGTGTGCAGGCTAATTGGGAACAGGTGGGTGCCATGATTGGCTATAAAAACAGCTTCCCAAAAAATGCTCAGTCTTTCACAAGAAAGGATGGGGCGAGGTACACCCCTTTGTCCACAACTGCGTGAGCAAATAGTCAAACAGTTTAAGAACAACGTTTCTCAAAGTGACATTGCAAGAAATTTAGGGATTTCAACATCTACGCTCCATAATATAATCAAAAGGTTCAGAGAATCTAGAGGAATCACTCCACGTAAGCGGCATGGCCGGAAACCAACATTGAATGACCGTGACCTTCCATCCCTGAGACGGCACTGTATCAAAAACCGACATCAATCTCCAAAGGATATCACCACATGGGCTCAGGAACACTTCAGAAAACCACTGTCACTAAATACAGTTTGTCGCTACATCTGTAAGTGCAAGTTAAAGCTCTACTATGCAAAGCGAAAGCCATTTATCAACAACATCCAGAAACGCCGCCGGCTTCTCTGGGCCCGCGATCATCTAAGATGGACTGATGCAAAGTGGAAAAGTGTTCTGTGGTCTGACAAGTCCACATTTCAAAATGTTTTTGGAAATATTCGACATTGTGTCATCTGGACCAAAGGGGAAGCGAACCATCCAGACTGTTATCGACACAAAGTTGAAAAGCCAGCATGTGTGATGGTATGGGGGTGCATTAGTGCCCAAGGCATGGGTAACTTACACATCTGTGATTTTTTCATCATGTTCTGTTTGTGTTGTGTTGTTTGCTCGGTCCTCGTATTATCTTTCAACCTGCCCGTTGTACAGCACTTAGGCTACCCCTGTGGTAAATTTTAAATGTGCTTTATAAATAAAGTTGATTTGATTTGATTTGATCTGTGAAGGCACCATTAATGCTGAAAGGTACATACAGGTTTTGGAACAACATATGTTGCCATCTAAGCGCCGTCTTTTTAATGGACGCCCCTGCTTATTTCAGCTAGACAATGCCAAACCACATTCATCCCGTGTTACAACAGCGTGGCTTCGTAAAAAAAGAGTATGGGTACTTTCCTGGCCCGCCTGCAGTCCAGACCTGTCTCCCATGGAAAATGTGTGGCGCATTATGAAGCGTAAAATACAACAGCGGAGACCCCGGACTGTTGAAGGACTGAAGCTCTACATAAAACAAGAATGGGAAATAATTCCACATTCAAAGCTTCAACAATTAGTATCCTCAGTTCCCAAACGTTTGAGTGTTGTTAAAAGAAAAGGTGATGTAACACAGTGGTGAACATGCCCTTTCCCAACTACTTTGGCACGTGTTGCAGCCATGAAATTCTAAGTTAATTATTATTTGCAAAAAAAAAAAAAAAAGTTTATGAGTTTGAACATCAAATATGTTGTCTTTGTAGCATATTCAACTGAATATGGCTTGAAAAGGATTTGCAAATCATTGTATTCCGTTTATATTTACATCTAACACAATTTCTCAACTCATATGGAAATGTTTGTAATTCGGTGTTAATATTGGAGTGGCCCCTCGGCCCCTGTTTAGCGGAAAAGTTGGGCTCCAAGGTCAAAAATGGTGACTAGTATTAGGAATACAGGGTAAATAATGTATTCGTTCTGATTTCAAAAGGAATACATTATTTTCCTTTAATTACATTTGCGTTATTTAGCATGCTGCTGTTGCTAGGCAACAGGCCAAACACCCCAATGCCCTCGTTCTCATGACTTTAATCAGGCTTCTTTGGACTCCATTTTACCCACTTCTGGAACAATCTCCTTTGTGGATCAATAAAGTTTGTCTAGGTGTAAATTAGCTACATTAACAATAAAGGAAATAGCCCCTTTTTACATTATTTGTCTGAACGAGACTAGCCCACAATCCATTTGTGCATCATGATTATGTACTCTACTTGCTAGGCCACCACAGTTTTTGCAGTGGTGTTCCGCCTGGCCCGAGTGTTTGACTTGCCTTCATTTAAAAGCATTATATTATTTTAATGTATTAAAAAGTGTCAGGGACAAAAAGTGTGTTTTGAACAACCTCCCGAGTGAGGTTGATGGTGCATACAAAGATACTACACATGCCAGTATCCAAAAAATTTTTCTTCTTTGCTTTATTTACAGGGACTGCTGGTGGCAATTATATTCTGTTTCTGCAACGGTGAGGTATGTTAGGCACTCGTCCACCACTTCATTAGGTACACCCATTTTGACAGTTTTGGACGGGGTGGGTGTGGGAACAACGAGCACTCCCCCATGCGACCCCTAACGCCCTTCTCTTATTTTGTCCCCGCCAGGCACAGACGGCGCTAAAGAGGAAGTGGTCCCAGTGGAAGTCTGCCTGGGGCAAGACCGGCTGGGGCGACACCCCCGTCAACACCAACAGCCACTTCAGCTACCACAACAATTCCTCCATCACGGAGACCAGCCGCGTCGCTGCAAACGCCGAGCAGCCCGACGCTCACGGGAAAGCCGGCGAGAACGCTCACTTCCTGTCTGGAGGCAGCGCGGCGTGTGACACAGATGAGACCCCCAACACACTTTTCCCCCTCAAATAACCCCCGTATCGCATCTTTTTAGAGGCAGCATTGTAAGAAATGCATCATTTGCGTGACTGTGTAGTACGTTGAGGTTTTGTACACGAATGATCATTCACTGTAATTCCTCACATAGTGTCCTTACTCAACTGCAGAGACTGCCAGGCAATAGGGCTTAGACGTTTTAGCAGGTGGAAACTTTTCCTCGTACAAATGCATTTTTATAATAATATTACAACAGTTGTTTTTTTTGCAGTTTTCTTCAAATATATCCATAATTTGATCATCAAGGACCTTTATTGTGGTAGCACACTTGAGACTAGAGATGTCCGATAATGGCTTTTTTGCCGATATCCAATATTCCGATATTGTCTAACTCTCGCCGTATTTCCTTGAATTGCCGCTGGGTCACTAACTAATTTTAATTTTAAACCTCTTCTCACTCCGGCGTTTACCAAAGACATGCGGTAAATTTAGGCCTGCGCTTATAAATTTGAGTGTGATGTAAGGATACCATCTTTAAAAGCACATTTAATAAAAAAACGTTATTATGGTCTTACCTTTACTTATAAATGAAGTCCATGCGCAGCTACTTCTGATCAAAAGCATCGATAGGTCTTCCTTATCTTTCTTCAGTTTTAAAAGTCTCTGTCTTGATGGAGATCTTCCTTTATTACCTCCTGCTTCGATTGAAAGTCCAGTTTAGAAAACTGTTTTATTTTAGATACTGTATGTAATCCTCCATGTTAAAAGTGCAAGCGAGAGGAAAAAATAAACGATCGCTGCTTGTTGTCACTTCTTCTGCAGCCGAGTAGACGCAAGAAGGATCACTAGCGCCCTCTACTACCAGGAGGCGGGAGTCATTTAATAACTCATATTTGACACACACAGCTACGGTATATTGATATTCTTCCCTTTATGCGATTTCAAATGATTGAAATCAGCTTCCTCCATTTTGAAAATGATGACAGGTGAAGTGTCACTCATGACGTGACGAGTTTGACTCGGTGGAAATTCCACACATGCGCTAATAAAAATAATATTTAGCGAAACGAGTTTGACCCGACGGTAATGCTAAGCATACACTAATTATTTTGAGAAACGAGTTTGACCCGGCAGTACTTCTAGGCAGGTGCATACTATATACCCGGCGGCAATTCAAGGAAATACAGTAATTACCAATTCCGATATTAACCGATACCAATATATACGGTCGCGGAATGAACACATTATTATGCCTAATTTTGGTGTTATGCCCCGCTGGATGCATTAAATAATGTAAATAGGTTTTCCAAAACAAGAGAACGACTTTAACTCAAATTATGGAAAAAAGTGCCAACATGGCGCTGCCATATTGATTATTAAAGTCACAAAGTGAGTTATTTTTTTTTAACATGCCTCAAAACAGTAGCTTGGAATTTGGGACAATCCTGATACCCACTAGAAGTATGGGAAATACTATACTTTGACTTTCACAAAGTGCATTATTTTTTTTAAACATGCCTCAAAACAACAGCTAGAAAAACAATGAAGGCCCACAGCTTCAGTCCAGAGTATACTAGAATAATAAAGTACACAATAACATAGTCCTCCTTTAGTAGACTGCCTGGCATACTGTATAACAGGAAATGATAAAGTCGGCTCAATCGGCCCTGCTCTAATGTATTTGAATGAGTAACACAAATGTGCTGCAAGCTGGTGGTGAGTGCTTGAAGTGGCCTAGCAGTCAGCCAAAGCTTCTGAAATGCTGCGTTGAGACAGGGCTTCTCACCTCCGTTCACTGCAAGCTGCAAAGTGTGCGCCATGCAGGGCAGACTAGCCACACCAAACTCCACCGTCGTGCGTTGTCCCTGACCACAACGTGAGCTTTTATTTGTTGTACTTTTGTTTTTTCTTGGCGGTGTCTTTAAGCGACAACTGTGTGGTACTACTTTTTTTGGGTGTTTGCTTTTCATCTATCTTTCACTTGTATTCACGGTGTAACTCCTTATGATTCTTGAAAAGGTGGGCGATCAAATTGCTCGATTAAAGGAAGACGTCGTGGTTCCTCCTTGCACAACCAACCTGTTGCAGTCATTGCAAATTGCCAGTTTTTTTATCCGTCAGACACACTTGGAAATAATCCCAAACCATAGACATGGTGTCGTTAGTCAGTCACCGAGCAAGTTGGCTTGTTAGCCACAGCTATAGCACCGGCAACAACACACTTCTTGTTGTTGTTATGCTGCGCTCGCGGCGGTTTGATGAGGTCATCAAGCGTCGCCAGTAAACCTCTCATGCTGCGTCGTGCTGCAACTCCTGTGTTGTGTGTGGGAGAGTGGAGAGAGGGGGGGGGGGCTGCTGACTGGGTTTATATCCCGGTTTTACCGGATACTTACCACTCCGTACAACGGCGTTTTAAAAAGTCTATTTTTCACTTGTAGCGGTAAAGTCCTAAACTCTTACTGCTACTGGTTACCGAATATAATGAAGCTAGTTCAGACGTGTGCAGCCGGCTAATAACAGATGTCCAGAATTGTGTCCATGTTTAACAAAAATATTTATTATCATAAAGTCCTATTTATAAAACCCACTTTGTAACAAAAACGGAAAATACACCGGAGCAAACAAATACTACCTGGCACAGTCAAAAACTGTTGCGCCTCCACTCAGCAACACCTGAGCAAGATCACTCTCCGTTCTCCTCGTTGGCAGATTTCCCTTTGCTCTGGTTGGTGTGGAGTTCCACCTTCAAGTCGTGGATTTTGCCGTGTTAGTCCCGCGGCTGCACCTCCACTCAGCAACACCTGAGCAAGATCCCAACTCCTCCCTAAGTAGACTGGCACTTGGGCTTCAGCCAACCCCTTTAGTGACGTCATGAATTTGGCGGACAGAAAGAGTATTTGGCTCTAACACACCTGCCCCTAATTGCTACTGGCGTGACGGACACAGCAATTTAATTTGGAATAAATAAAACAAAAATAGAGCCATAATACCAAAACAAACACTCTTTCTTTGGTTTTCATTTTCCCTTTTGCAATAATGCATTTATTTTACTCCATACCTTCACATTGAAGGCATATCTTTGTAACGGGTCTTTCGATGATGCTTGTTTTGGTTTGCAGACCAACTGAGCGTACAAGGCCTTTCCTGTCAGGAAATGTTTCCAGTATTCTTCCCAAGATCCAACTTCCTCTTGGTGCTGAAGCATCCACTACTGCAACAATATCTCCTGCTGTGAAACATCTTTTTTCCATTCGTCCACTTTTGTCGCTCTTGTAGAAACGGTAAATACTCTTGAATCCACCTTTTCCAAAAAAAAGGTCAGCGATATATTGACTCTGCCTCCATCTATGTTTTGCATACAGATCAATCTTTGTAAACAGACCTGGTGGAAAAACTGGGTTTCCTTTATTAAGGAGTAAGTGATTTGGCATCAGAGACTCTAGGTCATGGGTGTCAAACTCTGGCCCGCGGGCCAAATTTCATTTGGCCCTTGAGGCAATATCGAATGAACATTAGAGCTGGCCCGCTGCTGTAACACCGCATTCACCACTAATACTCATACTCTTCAACCCTCCCGATTTTCCCGGGAGACTCCCGAAGTTCAATGCCTCTCCCGATTTCTACCCGGACAATAATATTGGGGGCGGGCCGTAAAAGCACTGCCTTTGGCGTTCTCTACATGTCGCCACGTCCGCTTTTCCTCCATACAAACAGCGTCACGGCCCACTCACATAATATATGCGGCTCATACACACACACACAAGTGTTTGCAAAGCATACTTGGTCAACAGCCATACAGGTCACACTGAGGGTGGCCGTATTAACAACTTTAACACTGTTACAAATATGCGCCACACTGTGAACCCACAGCAAACAGGAATCAAGAATGACAAACACATTTCGGGAGAACATCCGCACCGTAACACAACATAAAAACAACTGAACAAATACCCAGAACCCCTTACATCACTAACTCTTCCGGGACGCTACAATATACACCCCCGCTACCACCAAACCCCGCCCCAACTCAAACCCGCCGCCGAAAAGAGGCATTCAATTTGTATTTTTATTTTATTTGATATGTCATTGATATTTTTTAATTACTATTATTTAAAACTGGATTTTGCATGTCACTATAAAGTTAAGAGTGGATCGTGAGATCGACAGGCGGATCGGTGCGGCGTCTTCAGTAATGCGGACGTTGTATCGATCCGTTGTGGTGAAGAAGGAGCTGAGCCGGAAGGCAAAGCTCTCAATTTACCGGTCGATCTACGTTCCCATCCTCACCTATGGTCATGAGCTTTGGGTCATGACCGAAAGGATAAGATCACGGGTACAAGCGGCCCAAATGAGTTTCCTCCGCCGTGTGGCGGGTCTCTCCCTTAGAGATAGGGTGAGAAGCTCTGCCATCCGGGAGGAACTCAAAGTAAAGCCGCTGCTCCTCCACATGGAGAGGAGCCAGATGAGGTGGTTCGGGCATCTGGTCAGGATGCCACCCGAACGCCTCCCTAGGGATGTGTTTAGGGCACGTCCAGCTGGTAGGAGGCCACGGGGAAGACCCAGGACACGTTGGGAAGACTATGTCTCCCGGCTGGCCTGGGAACGCCTCGGGATCCCCCGGGAAGAGCTAGACGAAGTGGCTGGAGATAGCGAAGTCTGGGCTTCCCTGCTTAGGCTGCTGCCCCCGCGACCCGACCTCGGATAAGCGGAAGATGATGGATGGATGGATGGACGGACTATAAAGTTATATAAGCCTTGCTTGGTCAATATTCAATGCAAAACTTGTTTGGGTCCCTATCAAAGGATTAATAGTTCAACCTCGGCCCGCGGCTTTGTTCAGTTTTAAATTTTGGCCCACTCAGTATTTGAGTCCGACACCCCTGCTCTAGGTCATTTGGATCATCCGATGGTCTTGTGACGGGGCGATTGTTAGGCATAGCTTCAACTTCGCACGACACAGTTTGAAAGCCTTCATCGTCCAGTGTTTGTTTGGCGAAGCACGGCACTTAAGATCTTTCTGATCATTCTGATGATGCGCTCCCATATGCCACCATGATGAGAAGCAGCCGCTGGATTGAAACTCCACTTCATTCCCTTTTGTGCTAGAGAGCTTTCGATAAGGGCTTGATCAAAGGAAGCCAAGGCCCCTCTTAATTCCCTTTCTGTTCCCACAAAGTTGGTACCATTGTCGGCTCTCATGTGGGAAACTTGTCCTCTTCTACAGATGAATCTTTTAATAGCGTTAATGCACGAGCTTGTATCAAGGGAGTAAGCCACTTCCAGATGAACATCTACTTGAGTAGCGTTCCCATCGTTAACAACAGTTGCATTCACGATGAGATTGCGTTTAACTTCTGGGTCCTCAGCAGAGATTGATTGAGCTTGCCCTCTTGCTCACTGATCAGGCTCCTCTGCCACGAAAGCTCCCTCTTGATTTCAGCCGCTCTCAAGTGACTCTTCATTCTCCTCGTTGGCAGATTTCACTTTGCTCTGGTTGGTGTGGAGTTCCACCTTCGAGTCGTAGATTTTGCCGTGTTGGTCCCACGGCTATGCCTCCACTCAGCAACACCTGAGCAAGATGCCAACTCCTCCCTAAGTAGACTGGCACTTGGGCTTCAGCCCCTTTAGTGACGTCATGAATTTGATGGACAGAAAGAGTATGTGGCTCTAACACACCTGCCCCTAATTACTACTGGCGTGACGAACAGAGCAATCTAATTTGAAATAAATAAAACAAAAATAGAGCCATCCATCCATCCATCCATCCATCCATCATCTTCTGCTTATCCGAGGTCGGGTCGCGGGGGCAACAGCCTAAGCAGGGAAACCCAGACTTCCCTCTCCCCAGCCACTTCGTCTAGCTCTTCCCGGGGGATCCCGAGGCGTTCCCAGGCCAGCCGGGAGACATAGTCTTCCCAACGTGTCCTGGGTCTTCCCCGTGGCCTCCTACCGGTTGGACGTGCCCTAAACACCTCCCTAGGGAGGCGTTCGGGTGGCATCCTGACCAGATGCCCGAACCACCTCATCTGGCTACTCTCCATGTGGAGGAGCAGCGGCTTTACTTTGAGTTCCTCCCGGATGGCAGAGCTTCTCACCCTATCTCTAAGGGAGAGACCCAAACTCATTTCGGCCGCTTGTACCCGTGATCTTATCCTTTCGGTCATGACCCAAAGCTCATGACCATAGGTGAGGATGGGAACGTAGATCGACCGGTAAATTGAGAGCTTTGCCTTCCGGCTCAGCTCCTTCTTCACCACGACGGATCGGTACAACGTCCGCATTACTGAAGACGCCGCACCGATCCGCCTGTCGATCTCACCATCCACTCTTCCCTCACTCGTGAACAAGACTCCTAGGTACTTGAACTCCTCCACTTGGGGCAGGGTCTCCTCCCCAACCCGGAGATGGCACTCCACCCTTTTCCGGGCAAGAACCATGGACTTGGAGGTGCTGATTCTCATTCTGGTCGCTTCACACACGACTGCGAACCGATCCAGCGAGAGCTGAAGATCCCGGTTTTCATGTTCCCTTCTACGGATGAATCTTCTAATATCGAGGGAGTAAACCACTTCCACATGAACTGTTCTACCTGAGTAGCGTTCCCATCGTTAACAACAGTTGCATTCACTATGACAGGGGTGCCCATTACGTCGATCGCGAATGACTGGTCGATCTCGGAAGGTGTGTCAGTCGATCTCAAGCCAGGCATTAAAAAATAGACATAAAAATGAGCAATCATCAATCATACCAAGACTTCACTTTCGTCAGTTGTTTGACATTCTCGGCACCCGAGGATCTTGTGAGATGACGCTGGCTGCTGCCAGCTCATATTTAAGAAAAAAAATCACTAACAGGGCGGACGCAGAGAAACACATTTTATTTCTAGAGACTCCGTACCTACTGTCAAAACTCTAAAGACCGACTGCACAGTTCCTGTCTTCACCATAAAAGACCTGTTTCATCCTGCCTGTGCTAACAAAATAAGAGTCTCAGAAAGCTACGGAGTTTGATGCCAATGTATTTCTCCCTCGCCCTCAGCGACCGCTTTCTCACTTGCTTGCCCACCCGCACACTCACTGACGTCACTCACCTGCTGCCAGACATTAAAGGGCCACACACATATGCTACTCTCATAACAAAGTGTTTAAAAAGGAGTATGCAAGTTGGACAAATGAGATGCCAAAACCAACCACTTTCATGTGGTATTTGACAGAAAGGAGGACTTTTTTTTTCCTCCATTTGAAAATGCGGACGTTATCAGCACCACTGTCTAATTCCAATCAATGCAAGTCATCAGAATCAGGTAATACACCAACTTATATTCTTGTCTTCATGAAAGAAAGGAATCTATGTGTGTTAAACATGCTTGTATTATCATTAAACAACATTAACTTGTTAACAAAAATGTCTCTTTCATAAATAAATAAATATAAATTATAAATAGGAATGAGGTAGATCTCCTCGACTTGGTCAATTGAAAAGTAGCTCGCCTGCAGAAAAAGTGTGAGCGCCCCTTCACTATGGGGTTGCGTTTAACTTCTAGGTCAGGGGTGCCCATTACGTCGATCGCGAGCTACCAGTCGACCGCGGGGGGTGTGTCAGTCGATCTCCAGCCAGGCTTTTAAAAAAAATAGACCTAAAAATGAGTGATCATCAATCTTCACCAAGACGTCACTTAAATGACATTCACGGTACCGGAGGGTCTTGTGAGATGACGCTGGCTGCTGCAAGATCATTATTATGAAAATATGACCGAGAGGAAGGCGAGAAACACTTTTTATTTCAACAGACTCTCGCGCCGTACCTTCCGTCAAAACTCTAAAGGCCGACTGCACATTTCCTATCTTCACAATAAAAGCCCTGCTTCATGCTGCCTGCGCTAACTAAATACAGAGTCTCGGAAAACTGGCGTGCACAAGCGATCCCTCAGAAAGCTGGCGTGCACATCACTTGTGCACGCCAGCTTTCCGAGACTCTTATTTTGTTAGCGCAGGCAGCATGAAGCAGGGCTTTTATTGTGAAGATAGGAAATGTGCAGTCGGCCTTTAGAGTTTTGATGGAAGGGACGGCGCGAAAGTCTGTTGAAATAAAAAGTGTTTCTCGCCTTCCTCTCTGTCATTTTTTCATAATAATGAACTGGCAGCAGCCAGCGTCATCTCACAAGACCCTCGGGTGCCGTGAATGTCAATCAAGCAAGCTACGGAATTTGCCGCCTTTTTTTTTCTTGTAAAGTGTATGGAAGCTGGATGAATTAGATGCCAAAAACCAACCACTTTCATGTGGTATTGTACAGAAAGGACAACTTTTTTTCTCCTCCATTTGAACATGTGGGCGTTATCATCATTACTGTCTGATTCCAATCAATGCAAGTCATCAGAATCAGGTAATACACCAACTTATATTCTTGTCTTTGTGAAAGAAAGACATCTATATGTGTTACACATGCTTGTATTATCATTAAACACATTTAACTTGTTTACAAAAATGTCTCTTTCATAAATAAATAAATATAAATGATATATATAAATGAGGTAGATCCCCTCGAGTTGGTCAATCGAAAAGTAGCTCGCCTGCAGAAAAAGTCTGGGCACCCCTGCTCTAGGTCCTCAGCAGAGACATTGACTGAGCTTGCCCTCTTGCTCACTGATCACTCTCGGTTTCAGCCGCTCTCAAGTGACACTCTCTGAATTTCCTTCCGTCTCTTTTTCTTTGATCCACATAGAAAGCAACATCTTCACGCTGCATGTGGGCGGCTTCATATTGTCTCCAAAAAACCTTTTTAGAGCTGACCTCATGCTCGCAAATGTAAGTGTTGAACAAGCGCAAGCTGTTTATCTTTAACATCGAGACTGGTTGTATCCAACAACTTGAATGCCAAAACAGCGTCGGGAAGAACCATGTCAAATTTGCTCGAACCGAACGATGTAATCCGCCATGGAAACTTCGTTTTCTCTCCGAATCTTGTCAAAGTCCGTGTGCGCGTCATAAGCTCTGTCCTTTTCTTCTTTTAAGAACACATTATCCAATGCCTTTGCAAGGGTCTTCATCCCATCATCTTTGTTCAAATCATCCGCAGGTATTTCAAAGTTGTATCTCTAGCTCCAAGTCCGAGTCCATGGTTCTCGCCCGGAAAAGGGTGGGGTGCCATCTCCGGGTTGGGGAGGAGACCCTGCCCCAAGTGGAGGAGTTCAAGTACCTAGGAGTCTTGTTCACGAGTGGGGGAAGAGTGGATGGTGAGATCGACAGGCGGATCGGTGCGGCGTCTTCAGTAATGCGGACGTTGTATCGATCCGTTGTGGTGAAGAAGGAGCTGAGCCGGAAGGCAAAGCTCTCAATTTACCGTTCGATCTACGTTCCCATCCTCACCTATGGTCATGAGCTGTGGGTCATGACCTCGGATAAGCGGAAGATGATGGATGGATGGATGGGTATCTCTAGCTCTCCCCCTCTGTGACAAAGCAACAGCCAAGGCTTGTTTCTCCTTATCCAGGCCGGTAACACGTATCCACATTTCGACTTCATTTTTCCAGCCCTCAAAAGACTTATTTTCTTCAAGCGCAGGAGGGACTCTGTAGTTAGCCTTGTTAGACATCCTCTGCTACCATCTGATAACTCAATGACGACAACCTTCAATCAATCAATCAGTCAATCAATGTTTATTTATCCATCCATCCATCATCTTCCGCTTATCCGAGGTCGGGTCGCGGGGGCAACAGCCTAAGCAGGGAAGCCCAGACTTCCCTCTCCCCAGCCACTTCGTCTAGCTCTTCCCGGGGGATCCCGAGGCGTTCCCAGGCCAGCCGGGAGACATAGTCTTCCCAACGTGTCCTGGGTCTTCCCCGTGGCCTCCTACCGGTTGGACGTGCCCTAAACGCCTCCGTGGCATCCTGACCAGATGCCCGAACCACCTCATCTGGCTCCTCTCCATGTGGAGGAGCAGCGGCTTTACTTTGAGTTCCTCCCGGATGGCAGAGCTTCTCACCCTATCTCTAAGGGAGAGACCCAAACTCATTTGGGCCGCTTGTACCCGTGATCTTATCCTTTCGGTCATGACCCAAAGCTCATGACCATAGGTGAGGATGGGAACGTAGATCGACCGGTAAATTGAGAGCTTTGCCTTCCGGCTCAGCTCCTTCTTCACCACAACGGATCGGTACAACGTCCGCATTACTGAAGACGCCGCACCGATCCGCCTGTCGATCTCACCATCCACTCTTCCCTCTCTCGTGAACAAGACTCCTAGGTACTTGAACTCCTTCACTTGGGGCAGGGTCTCCTCCCCAACCCGGAGATGGCACTCCACCCTTTTCCGGGCGAGAACCATGGACTCGGACTTGGAGGTGCTGATTCTCATTCCGGTCGCTTCACACTCGGCTGCGAACCGATCCAGCGAGAGCTGAAGATCCCGGTCAGATGAAGCCCTAAATCCCAAATGTCGCAAAGGACTTCTTCTTTGTAGAAGTATATTTTCCTCAGTGTAAATTCAAGGAACACAATAACAAAACTAGCCACCGCCGTTCACATTTGGGGCGGCATAGCTCGGTTGGTAGAGTGGCCGTGCCAGCAACTTAAGGGTTGCAGGTTCGATTCCCGCTTCCGCCATCCTAGTAACTGCCGTTGTGTCCTTGGGCAAGACACTTTACCCACCTGCTCCCAGTGCCACCCACACTGCTTTAAATGTCACTTAGATATTGGGTTTCACTATGTAAAGCGCTTTGAGTCACTCGAGAAAAGCGCTATATAAATATAATTCACAATTCACACATTTACCGACTAACAACCGGAGCCGGCGCATAGAGCAATGCATGCTGGGAGCTACCGTAAATACACTAAAAGAGTGGCTGAACCATAAGTACCATAAAAATGCGCAATGCAAAAACAGAACATTTACAGATAATGTCGGCATTTACCGATATTATCGGACATCTCTACTTGAGACACATGAGATGGAACAATATGTAGTGGACTTAGCCTAACAAGTACCACAAGAATACTAGTATGTACATAATAATGTAAATAGAAAATGATATAAATGGACTCGGTCAGTGAAAAAACTTGGTTTACCGTAGCATAGTAGGCCTAAGTTTCATTAAATTAAAGCGGCGGTTTTATTTAACAAGTATATCTAAAATGTTTGGCCATTGCAACATCACACAATTTGAACAGTAACACTGTTTGAATGTGGGGAAAATAAAACACTGTACTTTAATCAAGTGATTATTTGGCGTACCATCAGCGGTGCACGTACCACAGTTTGAGAATTGTTTATAAACAGCATAAATTAATGTGACTAGACGGAGATTAGAATAGAATACGTAGTAAAGTAGATCCCGTCGTGCAAATAGATTGTCAGAACAATGACAGCAAACCAAAACAAGCACAGTTGGTACACATGTGCAAGGTCATATTTATATATTGTAATTATCCATCCATCCATCCATTTTCTACCGCTTATTCCCTAGTGGGGTCGCGGGGGGCGCTGGCGCCTATCTCAGCTACAATCCGGCGGAAGGCGGGGTACACCCTGGACAAGTCGCCACCTCATCGCAGGGCCAACACAGATAGACAGATAACATTCACACTCACATTCACTGGTAGTCACATATAAAACATACAGTACGTGTAGACGGCAATATAACTCAAGTAAACAACACAAACATTTTATATTCATCCAGAAAAAAGGTGAAATGATGAGTGTGACCAGTAGATGGCAGTCACACATAAGAAACATGTGTAGACTGCAATATGACTCAAGTACACAACATTTTATAGTCATCCAGAAAAATTGTGAAATGATAAGTGTGACCAGTAGATGGCAGTCACACATAAGAAATACAAGTAGACTGCAATATGACTCAAGTAAACAACATTTTATAGTCATCCAGAAAAATGGTGAAATGATAAGTGTAATTATGATTATGTTTATACATCGCTATGAGAGAATACATAATAAAATAAGTATAATATATATCAGGGGTCACCAACGCCCGTAAGGACCAGATGAGTCGCCCGCTGGCCTGTTCTAAAAATAGCTCAAATAGCAGCACTTACCAGTGAGCTGCCTCTATTTTTTAAATTGTATTTATTTACTAGCAAGCTGGTCTCGCTTTGCTGGACATTTTTAATTCTAAGAGAGACAAAACTCAAATAGAATTTGAAAATCCAAGGAAATATGTTAAAGACTCGGTCTTCACTTGTTTAAATAAATTCATTTATTTTTTTACTTTGCTTCTTATAACTTTCAGAAAGACAATTTTAGAGAAAAAATACAATCTTAAAAATGATTTTAGGATTTTTAAACACATATACCTTTTTACCTTTTAAATTCCTTCCTTTTCTTTCCTGACAATTTAAATCAATGTTCAAGTAAAAAAAATGTTTTTATTCTAAAGACTAATAAATACATTTTAATTTAATTCTTCATTTTTGCTTCTATTTTTTCAAATAAGAATATTTGTGAAATATTTCTTCAAACTTAATTATGATTAAAATTCCCAAAAAGTATTTGTCTTTGTTAGAAATATAGCTTGGTCCAATTTGTTATATATTCTAACAAAGTGCGGATTGGATTTTAACCTATTTAAAACATGTCATCAAAATTCTAAAATTAATCTTAATAAAAAAAAATTACTAATGATGTTCCATAAATTCTTTTTTTTACATTTTTTTCAAAAAGATTCGAATTTGCCAGTTTTTATCTTCTTTTTTTCGGTTGAATTTTGAATTTTAAAGAGTCGAAATTGAAGATAAACCATGTTTCAAAATGTTATTTATTTTTTTCCTGTTTTCTCCTCTTTTAAACCCTTCAATTAAGTGTTTTTTTCATCATTTATTCTCTACAGAAAACCTTCCGTAAAAGGAAAAAAAATGTAGGATGGAATGACAGACAGAAATACCCATTTTTTTTATATAAATAAATAAATAAATAGGTTGTACTTGTATAGCGCTTTTCTACCTTCAAGGTACTCAAAGCGCTTTGACACTACTTCCACATTCACACACACATTCACACACTGATGGAGGGAGCTGCCATGCAAGGCGCCAACCAGCACCCATCAGGAGCAAGAGTGAAGTGTCTTGCTCAGGACACAACGGACGTGACAAGGTTGGTACTAGGTGGGAATTGAACCAGGGACGCTCGGGCTGCGCACGGCCACTCTCCCACTGCGCCACGCCGTCCCTGGTTCAATTCCCACCTAGTACCAACCTTGTCACGTCCGTTGTGTCCTATATATATATATATATATATATAGATTTATTTATTAAAGGTAAATGGAGCAAATTGGCTATTTCTGGTCATTTATTGAAGTGTGTATCAAACTGGTAGCCCTTGGCATGAATCAGTACCCAAGAAGTAGCTCCTGCTTTCAAAAAGGTTGCTGACTCCTGCTATGTATCACATTTATAATGAAATGTGGAGCAGCTTTTACTGTGGAAGCACTTTTTCCTGAACTCCAGGATGTTTTTTAATGAATTATTTACTCAACTTTAGTAGAATTTGGAAGGTTTTCTTTGTTTGTCAATAAGCAGGCTTCGATACTGTCAAGCTCCAATGTAAACGTCAGCTTTACAGGTGCCATATCTGCTCTGTGGGCGGTTTGTATCACCTGTGTTTGTTTTTTTTCCTCAGGGATAATTCGCTACTTATTTATTGAAGTGGAATAACGCCTAGACGGATTGTAAGCAGAGCACAGGCTGCTATTTGAGGAATTATACTAAGAAATATGCTTTTTCTGATAGTCAACCATTTCACACTCAACATGGGCTCCTTAAGGAATGTTTGACATTCCAATAAAAACAATTAAAAAAAAACACAAGTTGTAGTTCGGAATGATCACTATGTATTATTTATTGTGTATATTTTTGAAATAGAAACACTATTTTCAATGTGAGCCCCGGTGGTGTGGGATTGAAATGTCCTGAAAATGGAGATTTATGTACAAACCCTGTTTCCATATGAGTTGGGAAATGGTGTTAGATGTAAATATAAACAGAATACAATGATTTGCAAATCCTTTTCAAGCCATATTCAGTTGAATATGCTACAAAGACAACATATTTGATGATCAAACTCATTTTTGGGCAAATAATCATTAACTTTAGAATTTGATACCAGCAAAAGGGTGGCAATGAATACTGATAAAGTTGAGGAATGCTCATCAAACACTTATTTGGAACATCCCACAGGTGTGCAGGCTAATTGGGAACAGGTGGGTGCCATGATTGGCTATAAAAACAGCTTCCATGAAATGCTAAGTAATTCACAAGAAAGGATGGGGCGAGGTACACCCCTTTGTCCACAACTGTGTGAGCAAATAGTCAAACAGTTTAAGAACAACCTTTCTCAAAGTGACATTGCTAGAAATTTAGGGATTTCAACATCTACGCTCCATAATATCATCAAAAGGTTCAGAGAATCTGGAGAAATCACTCCACGTAAGCGGCATGGCCGGAAACCAACATTGAATGACCGTGACCTTCCATCCCTCAGACGGCACTGTATCAAAAACCGATATCAATCTCTAAAGGATATCACCACATGGGCTCAGGAACACTTCAGAAAACCACTGTCTCTAAATACAGTTTGTGCAAGTTAAAGCTCTACTATGAAAAGCGAAAGCCATTTATCAACAACATCCAGAAACGCCGCCGGCTTCTCTGGGCCCGAGATCATCTAAGATGGACTGATGCAAAGTGGAAAAGTGTTCCGTGGTCTGACGAGTCCACATTTCAAATGGTTTTTTGAAATATTCCACATCGTGTCATCCGGACCAAAGGGGAAGTGAACCATCCAGACTGTTATAGGTGCAAAGTTGAAAAGCCAGCATGTGTGATGGTATGGGGGTGTATTAGTGGCCAAGGCATGGGTAACTTACACATCTGTGAAGACACCATTAATGCTGAAAGGTACATACAGGTTTTGGAACAACATATGCTGCCATCTAAGCGCCGTCTTTTTCGTGGACGCCCCTGCTTATTTCAGCAAGATAATGCCAAGCCACATTCAGCACGTGTTACAACAGCGTGGCTTCGTAAAAAAAGAGTGCGGGTACTTTCCTGGCCCGCCTGCAGTCCAGACCTGTCTCTTATGGAAAATGTGTGGCGCATTATGAAGCATAAAATACAACAGCAGAGACCCCGGACTGTTGAAGGACTGAAGCTCTACATAAAACAAGAATGGTAAAGAATTCCACTTTCAAAGCTTCAACAATTAGTTTCCTCAGTTCCCAAACGTTTATTGAGTGTTGTTAAAAGAAAAGGTGATGTAACACAGTGGTGAACATGCCCTTTCCCAACTACTTTGGCACGTGTTGCAGCCATGAAATTCTAAGTTAATTATTATTTGGGAAAAAAATAAAGTTTATGAGTTTGAACATCAAATATGTTGTCTTTGTAGCATATTCAACTGAATATGGCTTGAAAAGGATTTGCAAATCATTGTATTCTGTTTATATTTACATCTAACACAATTTCTAATATTGTTTATGTCAATGTTTCTCAACCTTTTATGAGCCAAGGCACATTTTTTTTCAAAAAAAAAAAAAAATACGCAGGCACACCACCAGCAGAAAATGTTAAAAAATGAAACTCCACCAGGTTGTCATGCCTTATTTTGACTTTGTTGTTGTTTCCTGTGTGTAGTGCTTTACTTTCTGTTCATTTGGTGGCCCTTCCTGTTTTGTTGGTGTTCTGCTGCAGCAGCGTCTCACCTTCCTTTGACTGCTATTGCCCACACCTGCTTTGTATTCACAATCAGGACTATTTAAGTAATCCTTCTTTGTGTGGACACTGTTGATGGTCATGTCATGTAAGGATGTACTTTGTGGACGCCATCTTCTCTTCACACGCTGTAAGTTCTTGCTGTCGTCCAGCATTCTGTTTTTCTTTACTTTGTAGCCAGTTCAGTTTTGCATCACCATCCTTCTGCTTCAGTGCCTTTCTCTAGCAGGACTTGATTGATTGATTGAAACTTTTATTAGTAGATTGCACAGCACATATGGTGACAAAAAAAAAATGTTTATTGTAAAGAATAATAAATACATTTTAATTTAATTCTTCATTTTTGCTTCTATTTTTTCAAATAAGAATATTTGTGAAATATTTCTTCAAACTTATTATGATTAAAATTCAAAAAAAGTATTTGACTTTGTTAGAAATATAGCTTGGTCCAATTTGTTATATATTCTAACAAAGTGCAGATTGGATTTTAACCTATTTAAAACATGTCATCAAAATTCTAAAATTAATCTTAATCAGGAAAAATTACTAATGATGTTTCATAAATTCTTTTTAAAAAAAAATTCAAAAAGATTCGAATTTGCTAGTTTTTCTCTTCTTTTTTTCGGTTGAATTTTGAATTTTAAAGAGTCGAAATTGAAGATAAACCATGTTTCAAAATGTTATTTTTTTTTTTCCTGTTTTCTTCTCTTTTAAACCCTTCAATTAAGTGTTTTTTTCATCATTTATTCTCTACAAAAAACCTTCCGTAAAAGGAAAAAAAATGTAGGACGGAATGACAGACAGAAATACCCGTTTTTTATATTTATCGATTTATTTATTAAAGGTAAATTGAGCAAATTGGCTATTTCTGGCAATTTATTTAAGTGTGTATCAAACTGGTAGCCCTTGGCATGAATCAGTACCCAAGAAGCAGCTCCTGCTTTCAAAAAGTTGTTCAACTTTTTTAAATCGGGGTCCTCGTTCATCAATTCATGCCTTTTGTTCATTTTTGGTTTAAGCGTTACATACCTTTTTGTATACAAAAAAAAAAGGTTGAAAAACACTGCACTAGACAACAGCACATTATTGTAATTATTGATTTGCAAAAATATATTTTTGGGACCAATTAGGTAAAGTTGCTTAAGTTCCCACGGCACATCAGACAATATCTCACGGCACACTAGGTCAGTGGTTCTCAACCTTTTTTCTGTGATGTACCCCCTGTGAACATTTTTTAATTCAAGTACCCCCTAATCCAGGGGTCGGGAACATTTTTGGCTGAGAGAGCCATGAAAGCCAAATATTTTAAAATGTTTTTCCGTGAGACCCATATCATATTTTTTAACACTGAATATAACTGTCAGGTCCAAACACTGATGACATCTATTGAACAGACAAGAAGCAAGGAATTAAACAGAGACAGGATTCAATTTAGCTCAATGAGGAGAAACGTGTAGACAGCGTCATCCCATGCTCTGACAAGAGATTTCTTCGCCTCCTCTTTTATTTGGACTTTCCCAGATTACAACAATTAAATGCATGCATCTTATTATTTAAAAAAAAAAAAAAACATTGTTTTTCTGAAGGTAACCAATAATAAATAAAATACTTTTGACCATTAATGCAACTTCTTGAACAGGTGCGATAGAAAACAGATGGTTGGATTAAAATGCATGAGATTTTTTATAATTTGAACATTATTTTTAACACAGTGATTACCAGCGGAATTATTCATTACTTATCAAATTAAGCAATGTCAGCTAAGATTTATCTGAGAGCCAGATGCAGTCATCAAAAGAGCCACATCTGGCTCTAGAGCCATAGGTTCCCTACCCCTGCACTAATCAGAGCAAAGCATTTTTGGTTGAAAAAAAGAGATAAAGAAGTAAAATACAGCACTATGTTATCAGTTTATGATTTTTTTAAATTGCATAACAGTGCAAAATATTGCTCATTTCTAGTGGTCTTCTTTGAACTATTTGGAAAAAAAGATATAAAAATAACTTAAAACTTGTTGAAAAATAAACAAGTGATTCATCAACTTCATTCTAAACATTTCTTCACAAAAATATAAATCTTTAACATCAATATTTATGGAACATGTCCACAAAACATCTAGCTGTCAACACTGAATATTGCATTGTTGTATTTCTTTTCACACTTTATGAACTTACATTCATATTTTGTTGAAGTATTATTCAATAAATATATTTATAAAGGATTTTTTAATTGTTGCTATTTTTAGAATATTTTTAAAAAATCTCATACCCCTTGGCATACCTTCAAGTACCCCCAGGAGTCAGCAACCTTTTTGAAAGCAAGAGCTACTTCTTGGGTACTGATTCATGCCAAGGGCTACCAGTTTGATACACACTTAAATGAACTCCCAGAAATAGCCAATTTGCTCAATTTACCTTTAATAAATAAATAAATGTGTGTGTGTGTATGTATATATATGTGTGTGTATGTTTATTTATATATATATATATATATATATATATATATATATAATATGCCTGTGTGGGAAAAATCACAAGACTACTTCATCTCTACAGAACTGTTTCATGAGGGGTTCCCTCAATCATCAGGAGATTTTTATATATATGTATATATAAATATATATATATATAAATGGGTATTTCTGTCTGTCATTCCGTCCAACATTTTTTTTCCTTTTACGGAAGGTTTTTTGTAGAGAATAAATGATGAAAAAAACACTTAATTGAACAGTTTAAAAGAGGAGAAAACAGGAAAAAAATGAAAATGTAATTTTGAAACAGTTTATCTTCAATTTCGAATCTTCAAAATTCCACCGAAAAAAAGAAGAGAAAAACGAGCTAATTAGGATCTTTTTGAAAAAAATTAAAAAAGAATTTTTGGAACATCATTAGTAATTTTTCCTGATTAAGATTCATTTTAGAATTTTGATGACATGTTTTAAATAGGTTAAAATCCAATCTGCACTTTGTTAGAATATATAACAAATTGGACCAAGCTATATTTCTAACAAAGACAAATCATTATTTCTTCTAGATTTTCCAGAACAACATTTTTAAAAGAAATTCAAAAGACTTTGAAATAAGATTTAAATTTGATTCTACAGATTTTCTTCTAGATTTTCAGAATATTTTTATTTTATTTTAATCATAATAAGTTTGAAGAAATATTTGACAAATATCTTTCGTCGAAAAAACAGAAGCTAAAATGAAGAATTAAATTAAAATGTATTTATTATTCTTTACAATGAACTTTTTTTTTTTACTTGAACATTGATTTAAATTGTCAGGAAAGAAGAGGAAGGAATTTAAAAGGTAAAAAGGTATTTGTGTTTAAAAATCCTAAAATCATTTTTAAGGTTGTATTTTTTCTCTAAAATTGTCTTTCTGAAAGTTATAAGAAGCAAAGTAAAAAAAAAAATGAATTTATTTAAACAAATGAAGACCAAATCTTTAAAATATTTTCTTGCATTTTCAAATTCTATTTGAGTTTTGTCTCTCTTAGAATTAAAAATGTCCAGCAAAGCGAGACCAGCTTGCTAGTAAATAAATACAATTTAAAAAATAGAGGCAGCTCACTGGTAAGTGCTGCTATTTGAGCTATTTTTAGAACAGGCCAGCGGGCGACTCATCTGGTCCTTACGGGCGACCTGGTGCCCGTGGACACCGTGTTGGTGACCCCTGCCCTAGGGGTACACATAACCTCATTTGAGAAGCACTGGTTTAGTGTGCTGCGGCACAGTGGTTGAAAAACACTGGTCTATGTAAATGTGTGCACGCAGCCTAAATGCCAGTAAGATTGTTGGCTAAGTGAATTGCTGTGGTTATATAAATGTAATATTCAAGTATTTAAAATTAATATTAAAGTTTAGGAAAGAAAAGGTGAGGTCCCACCGAGATTTGAACTCGGATCGCTGGATTCAAAGTCCAGAGTGCTAACCATTACACCATGGGACCAGCGATGCCAGATCCCGATTTAACTGCAGTTTTTATCAACTTTGTAACCGCGTCATCGGCTAGTTTTTTGTTATTTGTCAGGAATGTAATTATGATTCCAGAAAATATCACTTAGGTGATATTTCTAACATTATTATAAGTACTATGCGAACTATGCCAAAGAACGATGTTTAACCGGTTATAAGCATATCGACCGAAAAAAACATCAATCATACTCTTGATTATTTATTTGTATTGACTATGAAGAACCGATTATTTTTCAATAATGTTGTAACCTATTTTTATGGTTTGCCTCTTTATGTTTAGTTCCTGTTGTACAGTATATGCCTTGAGCTCTTATTTTGAAGGGAGTTAAAACGGAAATGATGTCATCTTAGAGTGGAGCGGAAGTTTTTGTAAGGAACGAAAATAAAGTGGTCCTCGTGTGAAACTGGAGCCTCCGTGTTTGTTATTTTGTAGTTTGATACAGTTTAGGCGACTTATATAAACCCTCGGTTACAATGTTAAGGCTAACATTTCTTCATTTTTATCACAGCACTACACTTCCGCATTGGAAGGAAGCAAACATGACCGCTTCCGGTATTCGACAGGAAGTAATCTTTTTTTTTTTTTTTTAAGTTTACGAGGTTCCAACAGACCAGGGGTGTCCAAACTTTTTCCACTGAGGGCCGCACACTGAAGTATCAAAGCAAGCGGGGGCCATGTTGATGTTTTTTATTTGAAAAACTAATACAATATATCTATAAAAATATACATTTAGGCCTCCACTCAAGCTTGATCCCGCTGACACCAAAAGGTTTTGGTAAAAAAATTATTAAAAATGTGTCATTATTCAGTATTATTATTATAATTATAGGCTTAAATCTCTAGATCAGGGGTCGGGAACCTTTTAGGCTGAGAGAGCCAAGAATCCGTATATTTTAAAATGTATTTCCGTAAGAGCCATATAATTTTTTTTTCAACACTGAACACACCTAAATGCATGCATTTTTAAGTAAGACCAACATTACTAAAGTATAATAGGTCTCTTATTCTTTGTAATAACATTGTTATTCTGAAGCTAACTGTGGAGGGGGCGTGGCCTGCGGGCCTGCAGCAAAGCGGGGTGTTGCCAGGACCGGCCTTGAAATCAGCGACAGGTGTGTAGATAACCCACCTGGGCCTTGTTATCTAATCACCTGTCGCTCTGTTATAAGCAGCAGCCAGGAGGAGAGACAGGGTTGGAGCTGGAGCCAGAGTGCGAGCGAGAACGAAAGAGAGACTTATTGAAAAATTAAAAAATATCGTAACGCTGAAACAGGCTCTCATGTCGGTGCTTGGTGGTCTGAAGAACCCCCAGGAGGGCAAGCCCTAAAAAAAATAATAATAAATAAAGTGCGGTAGAAAAAAAAATGGATGGGTTCAAATGCATGAGCATGTTTAATATTTTGAACGTTATTTTTAACACTTTGATTACAAGTGGAATAAGTCATTACTTATTGTGTCAGCTCAGATTTATCTGAGAGCCAGATGCAGTCATCAAAAGAGCCACATCTGGCTCTAGAGCCATAGGTTCCCTACCCCTGATCTAGATCAACATTAGGTCTATCTGTCAATATAACATTTAAAAAAAATAAGTTGTATGCTCTTTTTGTCAAAGAAAACCATTTTTTTTATAAAGAAAAAACACAAAATATGCAATATTTTCACCCAACAACATTTGTAAGTGGGATATTTTAGATTATATAACACCGTATTTCCTTGAATGGCAACCGGGGCGCTAATTATTTTAAAACCTCTTCTCACTCCGGCACTTACCAAAGGCATGCGGTAAAAGTAAGCATGCGCTAATTATTTTAAAACCTCTTCTCACTCCGGCACTTACCAAAGGCATGCGGTAAAAGTAAGCATGCGCTAATTATTTTAAAACCTCTTCTCGCTCCGGCACTTACCAAAGGCATGCGGTAAAAGTAAGCATGCGCTAATTATTTTAAAACCTCTTCTCGCTCCGGCACTTACCAAAGGCATGCGGTAAAAGTAAGCATGCGCTAATTATTTTAAAACCTCTTCTCACTCCGGCACTTACCAAAGGCATGCGGTAAAAGTAAGCATGCGCTAATTATTTTAAAACCTCTTCTCACTCCGGCACTTACCAAAGGCATGCGGTAAAAGTAAGCATGCGCTAATTATTTTAAAACCTCTTCTCAGTCCGGCACTTACCAAAGGCATGCGGTAAAAGTAAGCATGCGCTAATTATTTTAAAACCTCTTCTCACTCCGGCACTTACCAAAGGCATGCGGTAAAAGTAAGCATGCGCTAATTGTTTTAAAACCTCTTCTCACTCCGGCACTTACCAAAGGCATGCGGTAAAAGTAAGCATGCGCTAATTGTTTTAAAACCTCTTCTCACTCCGGCACTTACCAAAGGCATGCGGTAAAAGTAAGCATGCGCTAATTATTTTAAAACCTCTTCTCACTCCGGCATTTACCAAAGGCATGCGGTAAAAGTAAGCATGCGCTAATTATTTTAAAACCTCTTCTCACTCCGGCATTTACCAAAGGCATGCGGTAAAAGTAAGCATGCGCTAATTATTTTAAAACCTCCTCTCACTCCGGCACTTACCAAAGGCATGCGGTAAAAGTAAGCATGCGCTAATTATTTTAAAACCTCTTCTCACTCCGGCACTTACCAAAGGCATGCGGTAAAAGTAAGCATGCGCTAATTATTTTAAAACCTCTTCTCACTCCGGCACTTACCAAAGGTATGCGGTAAAAGTAAGCATGCGCTAATTGTTTTAAAACCTCTTCTCACTCCGGCACTTACCAAATGCATGCGGTAAAAGTAAGCATGTGCTAATTATTTTAAAACCTCTTCTCGCTCCGGCACTTACCAAAGGCATGCAGTAAAAATTTGAGTGTGATGTAAGCTTGGACCTTAAATCCTACTGAATAGCTCTTAGTCTTCTTCCCTTTATGCGATTTCAAATTACCGGTATTGAAATCAGCTTCCTCCATTTTGAAAATGATGACAGGTGAAGTGTCAATCGTGACGTGACGAGTTTGACCCGGTGGTAATTCAAGGCAGGCGCATACTATATACCCTGCAGAATTCAAGGAAATACGGTAAATCTCTAGATCAACATTAGGTCCATCTGTCAATATAACATTTAAAAAAAATTAAGTTGTATGCTAATTTTGTTAAAGAAAACCATTTTTTTAAATACAAAAAACACAAAATATGCAATATTTTCACCCAACAACATTTGTAAGTGGAATATTTTAGATTATATAAGTGTAGCTTTAAAAATGTCAATAAGTCATAAGATTTTAATTCATTATTATTTTTTTGGCAATGACACTTAAAAAAAAAAAAAAATCCCACTAAAATTATTGGGGATCCAAAAGGGTCCTACTCATTAAAGTGTTAAAAAATTAATTATAATTATTTTGTTTACCTTTAACACAATAATCTCTAGATCAACTTCAGGTCTATCTGTCAATTATAAGTTTTATTATTGTTTATGTTTTTGGTTTGTTCGTTTTAGAACAAAAACGTGTGGCAAACACAAATTATGCAACATTTTACACCAAAAAAAATCTCAAAGTGGAATATTTAATGTGAGCTAATTGGAGCCTTGAAGAGGTCAATAATTCATAATGACATTGATTTTGATTTATTATTTTTTTAGAGTAAACATTGCAACATTTTATCGTTAAATTTGATCTGTTTGCTCTTTAATACCACTTTTTATGTTTTGTATTTTTTACCATTTAGTGGTCAGTTGTACGGAATATGTACTGTACTGTGCAATCTACTAATAAAAGTATCAATCAATAAATCAATCAATCAATCAATCAATCAATCAACACCACTACACTTCCGCATTGGAAGACAGCGAACATGACCGCTTCCGGTATTTGACGAGAGGTAATCCTTTTTTTTTTTTTTTTTTTTTTTGTAAATTTTAGTTTATTAAGTTCCAACAAACACATACATCTAAGAAAATTGCAACATTAAAGTGGAAAACGTTGAAAATGTTGAAACTACAGAATATTTAAGTATTTCCTTGATGTCGTCACTTCCTGTTTATTTTTCGCTTGAGTTTACCGACTAAACATGTGTTTTCTGTCAAAGTACGTCACAAACTATTAAACATGAATAAAAATATAATGTTGACAACATGCATCATAATAAATCATTCAACACGATAAAAGTAAAATATTTACAACGTAAAACATTCGCAAGGAAAAGGTAAGTTTTGGCGAAAAAAATGTGACTCATCTTTTCATAGCGACCTTTGGCCACTAGATGGCAGCAGATAACCAGCAGTTCTGCAAGGCAAGGCAAGTTTACTTATAAAACACATTTACAACATTTTTTAAATTAAACCAAAGTGCTTTTCAGGTTCAAAAGCATAGAGGAAAAAACAAAAACAAACAAAGAACATAAACAATGAATGAGCTAAACAAGATAGTGTAATAGCAATACGGTCAAAGGAGTCAAATAAAAAGTAAAAAAAAAAAAAAAAAAAAAGCTAAATAATAATAAAAGTGTGACAAATTGAAAAGAAAAAACTAAAGCGAAGGGGGGGGGGACTAGAAATAGTGGCCTAGAGCAGTGGTTCTCAACCTTTTTTCAGTGATGTACCCCCTGTGAACATGTTTTTAATTCAAGTACCCCCTAAAACAACATTTTTGGTTGAAAAAAAGAGATAAAGAAGTAAAATACAGCACTATGTCATCACTTTCTGATTTATTAAATTGTATAACAGTGCAAAATATTGCTCATTTCTAGTGGTCTTTCTTGAACTATTTGTAAAAAAAAAAAAAAAAGATATAAAAATAACTAAAAACTTGTTGAAAAATAAACAAGTGATTCAATTATAAATAAAGATTTCTACACAGAAGTAATCATCAACTTAAAGAGCCCTCTTTGGGGATTGTAATAGAGATCCATCAACTTCATTCTAAACATTTTGTCACAAAAAAAAAGAAAGAAATCTTAAACATTATTATACATGTATTTATATAGCGCTTTTTCTCTAGTGACTCAAAGCGCTTTACATAGTGAAACCCAATATCTAAGTTACATTTAAAGCAGTGTGGGTGGCACTGGGAGCAGGTGGGTAAAGTGTCTTGCCCAAGGACACAACGGCAGTGACTAGGATGGCGGAAGCGGGAATCGAACCTGCAACCCTCAAGTTGCTGGCACGGCTGCTCTACCAACCGAGCTATAGAGTAGAAAAGAATTGAAAGTACTTTATTGATCCCTGGGGCAAATTCAGCACCACAGTTCACTCATAATAGACAATATATATACTATATGAATAGTATAAATATATTCTACATTTAAGTGCAGTCAAGGAACATATGCATTATACAGTCTGAAGGACCTCCTGTGTGGTTCCGTGTTACAACTTGGTATGTAGAGCGGCCCTGTCAGCAACTTGAGGGTGGTATCATACAGTGGTATCATATGACTCCACAGTGGTATCATATGCTTCAACAGTGGTATCATATGACTCCACAGTGGTATCATATGCCTCCACAGTGGTATCATATGACTCCATAGTGGTATCATATGCCTCCACAGTGGTATTAATGACTCCACAGTGGTATCATATGACTCCACAGTGGTATCATAGGCTTCCACAGTGGTATCATATGCCTCCACAGTGGTATCATATGCTTCCACAGTGGTATCATATGCTTCCACAGTGGTATCATATGACTCCACAGTGGTATCATATGCTTCAACAGTGGTATCATATGACTCCACAGTGGTATCATATGCCTCCACAGTGGTATCATATGACTCCATAGTGGTATCATATGCCTCCACAGTGGTATTAATGACTCCACAGTGGTATCATATGACTCCACAGTGGTATCATAGGCTTCCACAGTGGTATCATATGCCTCCCCAGTGGTATCATATGCTTCCACAGTGGTATCATATGCTTCCACAGTGGTATCATATGCCTCCACAGTGGTATCATATGTCTCCACAGTGGTATCATATGACTCCACAGTGGTATCATATGCTTCCACAGTGGTATCATATGACTCCACAGTGGTATCATATGCCTCCACAGTGGTATCATATGACTCCACAGTGGTATCATATGCCTCCACAGTGGTATCATATGCCTCCACAGTGGTATCATATGCTTCAACAGTGGTATCATATGACTCCACAGTGGTATCATATGCCTCCACAGTGGTATCATATGACTCCATAGTGGTATCATATGCCTCCACAGTGGTATTAATGACTCCACAGTGGTATCATATGACTCCACAGTGGTATCATAGGCTTCCACAGTGGTATCATATGCCTCCCCAGTGGTATCATATGCTTCCACAGTGGTATCATATGCTTCCACAGTGGTATCATATGCCTCCACAGTGGTATCATATGTCTCCACAGTGGTATCATATGACTCCACAGTGGTATCATATGCTTCCACAGTGGTATCATATGACTCCACAGTGGTATCATATGACTCCACAGTGGTATCATATGCTTCCACAGTGGTATCATATGCTTCCACAGTGGTATCATATGCCTCCACAGTGGTATCCTATTTTTTTGGGGGGGGGGCAGGATCTTGTCGGAGCCACTGTGTCAAACCTGTTAAAGAACTGGTTTAGCTCATGGGCCCTCTCTTTGTCTCCATCCCCCCCCCTGATCCCCCGATGGTTTGAGGCCGGTGATGGTCTGCATACTTCTCCACACCGCCTCCATGTTGTTGTCCTCCAGCTTCCTCCTGTAGTTCTCCTTGGCCTCCCTGAGTTTGGTCTCCAGCAGCACCTGAACTCCTTTCACCTCCTCTTTGTTGCCAGCATTGAATGGCATCTTCTTCTCATTCAGTGTGGCTTAGAGTCTGTCCTTCGCCTGTAGTTCTTGGTGGTGTACAGCCTTTTGTTCTTAAACTGTGCTTGTTTTTAAAGAGATTTAGAAATAAAGTTGGCATGGCCTGGGAACGCCTCGGGATCCCCTGGGAGGAGCCGAACAAATTAGTTGGGGAGAAGTAGCTGCTTAGGCTGCTGCCCCCGCAACCCGACCTGGGATAAGCGGAAGAAAATGGATGGATGTTGTCTTGTTGCCACGTGCCACCAGCAAAGAGTTGGTCACGACATCTGCGTTATGCAACAGAACTGTGATTGCAGCGTTGGAAAGAACTGGCAGTGATGTCATCAGTTCTGTGACGCCCACTTAAATTATTCATGTGATGTCTTGTCGTGTGCGTGGAGAGACAGGTGCACTCAGCCTGGGACTCAAACTTCAACGGCATCGCTGGGCAAAAAGGCAATTTGGCGGATGTATAAACTCCCATGTGTAAAAGTTGAATGGCGAAGAATTAAGTGAAGGTGTGAGTCCGGGATTGAACCCAGGACTACTCAGGACCTTCGTATTGTGAGGCAGACGCACTAACCTCTCTTCCACCGTGCTGCCCCTCAAACCTCACGTTCAATTTTCCTCTGGTGACGCGTTTTTGGTGGTTTGTTATTTGTGGAATCATGGAACCATTTGGTATTCAACCAGACGTCCCACAAAATCAATCAATCAAAGTTACTTATATAACCCTAAATCACAAGTGTCTCAAAGGGCTGCACAAGCCACAACCACATCCTGGGCTCAGATCCCACATCAGGGCAGGGAACTGGATCTAACACAATAGTGAGAGTCCAGTCCATAGTGGATCTAACACAATAGTGAGAGTCCAGTCCATAGTGGATCTAACACAATAGTGAGAGTCCAGTCCATAGTGGATCTAACATAATAGTGAGAGTCCAGTCCATAGTGGATCTAACACAATAGTGAGAGTCCAGTCCATAGTGGATCTAACATAATAGTGAGAGTCCAGTCCATAGTGGATCTAACACAATAGTGAGAGTCCAGTCCATAGTGGATCTAACATAATAGTGAGAGTCCAGTCCATAGTGGATCTAACACAATAGTGAGAGTCCAGTCCATAGTGGATCTAACATAATAGTGTGAGAGTCCAGTCCATAGTGGATCTAGTTAATAATGTGAGAGTCCAGTCCATAGTGGATCTAACATAATAGTGTGAGAGTCCAGTCCATAGTGGATCTAACACAATAGTGAGAGTCCAGTCCATAGTGGATCTAACATAATAGTGAGAGTCCAGTCCATAGTGGATCTAACACAATAGTGAGAGTCCAGTCCATAGTGGATCTAACATAATAGTGTGAGAGTCCAGTCCATAGTGGATCTAGTTAATAATGTGAGAGTCCAGTCCATAGTGGATCTAACATAATAGTGTGAGAGTCCAGTCCATAGTGGATCTAACATAATAGTGAGAGTCCAGTCCATAGTGGATCTAACATAATAGTGTGAGAGTCCAGTCCATAGTGGATCTAACACAATAGTGAGAGTCCAGTCCATAGTGGATCTAACATAATAGTGTGAGAGTCCAGTCCATAGTGGATCTAGTTAATAATGTGAGAGTCCAGTCCATAGTGGATCTAACATAATAGTGTGAGAGTCCAGTCCATAGTGGATCTAACATAATAGTGTGAGTCCAGTCCATAGTGGATCTAACATAATAGTGAGAGTATGCTTCCACAGTGGTATCATATGACTCCACAGTGGTATCATATGACTCCACAGTGGTATCATATGACTCCACAGTGGTATCATATGACTCCACAGTGGTATCATATGCTTCCACAGTGGTATCATATGCCTCCACAGTCATCTGCTTTGTAGTGCACTTCAGTTTTTGCCGTAAAAAATGTGCCTCAAAAGTCTTCTAATTTGGAATTTGAACATCTTTTTCTGACATAAAAGTAGATGTATCTAAAAGTAGTGTAAGTTTAAACTCCACCAAAATGCTTTGGGAATATGCTTTCAAAATTGTACAACATCAAAAATTCTGGGAGAATATTCTTTGAAATACTATAATTTGGATTTAAATATATGCATGTAAAATAACAAATTATAATATATATATAATGTGTGTGTGTATATATATGTATATATGTGTGTTTGTATATATATATGTGTGTATATATATAAACAGAATATACATATATATATATAGATATGTATATGTATATGTGTGTGTGTGTGTGTATATCTATGCATGTATATGTGTGTGTATATATAAATGTATATATGTGTTTGTATGTATATATATATATATGTATATCTATGCATATATATGTATATATGTGTTTATATATGTATATGTATATATGTATGTAAATGTGTATATGTGCATGTGTGTATATATAGATGTGTGTATGTATAAATGTGTGAGTATATGTAAATATATATATGTATATATATGTGTGTTTATATATATATATATATATATATATATATATATATATACAGTATATATATATGTATGTATGTATGCATGTGTGTATATATATATATATATATATATATATATATATATATATATATATATATACACACATGCATACATACATACATATATATATATACTGTATATATATATATATATATATATATATATATATATATATATATATATACACACATGCATACATACATACATATATATATATACTGTATATATATATATATATATATATATATATATATATATATATATATATATATATATATATAGCACATCTATTTTGGGTAAGCTGTGTGTAAAAAATACTTAGCAACCAGAATCCAGTGTCAAGCTGTTGGTTGTAAAATGTTTTTTTTTTTGTGGTATTTCGTAGAACAACAGGAAAAAGTCCATGGAAGGAAAGTTTCTTTAGGTCTATAATTTCATCCTTCAGTGAGAATGACTCAAAAGAAGACCAAAATTCCTTTAAAAAGCAAAAGAAAATGAGAGAAGAAACACCCGGCCTTGCTTCCCTGCATCATGAAAGCTGACTTTCACACATGGACTTCACATCAAAGTCTTGTCAGCTTTGTTGTGAACACCTTTAGAGAAGAACACCACAAAGATGCTGTCCCAACATCTCCCGAGTGTTTGCAAACACTGGACAATTTGTGGGCCGGCGGCGCTCAGCTTGTGACAAAAGCCCACTGGGGCAAAGGTCAAAATCAAGCTGTGGGAGAAGGGAGTGGTGCTGGTTGGAGTGCAAGCAGACACAGGCAAGAAAGGGAAGAACTATTGTCAACTTCATTCTGGTCACGTGAAGTCCAAGGAAGGAAACTTCCACTAGAAAGTAAGAGAGCAGGAAGAGGCGACACAAGGAGAGGATGGCAGTGTTGTTGTTGTTGTTGTGCAGCAAAGTGACATCATCACTTGTCACTGCATTGTCTCTCATGTCTGCAAACATCACCTGCCGTCTCTGCATCCTGGGGTCACATCACCAGCAAGCACCAGCATACCAACTTGCAAAAACATGTCTCCATATCAGACCTGAGATATTATTTTGACTCAGGGGCCGCAATGAGAGAAACAAATATGCCTGGGGGATGGTGTGTATGTATATATGTGTGTATATATACATATATATATATATATATATATATATATATATATATATATATATATATATATATATATATATATATATATATATATAATATACAAACCCTGTTTCCATATGAGTTGGGAAATTGTGTTAGATGTAAATATAAACAGAATACAATGATTTGCAAATCCTTTTCAAGCCATATTCAGTTGAATATGCTACAAAGACAACATATTTGATGTTCAAACTCATAAACATTTTTTTTGAGAGCAAATAATCATTAACTTTACAATTTGATGCCAGCAACACGTGACAAATAAGTTGGGAAAGGTGGCAAAACATACTGATAAAGTTGAGGAATGCTCATCAAACACTTATTTGGAACATCCCACAGGTGTGCAGGCTAATTGGGAACAGGTGGGTGCCATGATTGGGTATAAAAACAGCTTCCCAAAAAATGCTCAGCCTTTCACAAGAAAGGATGGGGCGAGGTACACCCCTTTGTCCACAACTGCGTGAGCAAATAGTCAAACAGTTTAAGAACATTTCAAAAGGTTCAGAGAATCTGGAGAAATCACTCCACGTAAGCGGCATGGCCGGAAACCAACATTGAATGACCGTGACCTTCCATCCCTCAGATGGCACTGTATCAAAAACCCACATCAATCTCTAAAGGATATCACCACATGGGCTCAGGAACACTTCAGAAAACCACTGTCACTAAATACAGTTTGTCGCTACATCTGTAAGTGCAAGCTAAAGCTCTACTATGCAAAGCGAAAGCCGTTTATCAACAACATCCGGAAACGCCGCCGGCTTCTCTGGGCCCGAGATCATCTAAGATGGACTGATGCAAAGTGGAAAAGAGTTCTGTGGTCTGACGAGTCCACATTTCAAATTGTTTTTGGAAATATTCGACATCGTGTCATCCGGACCAAAGGGGAAGCGAACCATCCAGACTGTTATCGACACAAATTTCAAAAGCCAGCATGTGTGATGGTATGGGGGTGCATTAGTGCCCAAGGCATGGGTAACTTACACATCTGTGAAGGCACCATTAATGCTGAAAGGTACAACATATGCTGCCATCTAAATGCTGTCTTTTTCATGGACGCCCCTGCTTATTTCAGCAAGACAATGCCAAGCCACATTCAGCACATGTTAACACAGAGTGGCTTCGTAAAAAAAGAGTGCGGGTACTAAATGTGTGTTATGGCACCACCCATTTTGATCAATTTTAATCTTGGGAGTACTGATTCGATTCAGAATCGAAAATCGATTCTGAATCAAATCTTTTTATTAACATTGGGTGGCAGTTCTAAGATTAAGTACATTCCTCCATTCACTAGATAAACAGTTATGTTAATTATTTTTATGTTACTTCGAAGAAAACTGTTTTTGTTTAATAAAATTGTAGCCAAACGTTTAATAGAGTCAAATACAAATAAGACAAGAAGAGAAGTATCCAACGCTTCTCATTTGTAAAGTAAATGTGTACCGCAGATATAGATCATCTACATCTACTATTTGGTTTTAAGTGGCTGGACAGGACAGATTTAAGAATGAAATAATAAATTTCAAAAATCGTTTTTTAATATTTTTTAATCGATTAAGAATCGTTACAAATAGGTATTGGGATTCATTCGAAAATCTCTCTCTCTCAGGTTAAATGTTTGGACATACCTTCTCATTCAATATGTTTTCTTTATTTTCATGACTATTTACATTGTAGATTGTAACATGAAAATATGAATGAACACATGTGGAGTTATGTACTTAACAAAAAAAGGTGAAATAACGGAAAACGTGTTTTATTTTCTAGTTTCTTCAAAATAGCCACCCTTTGCTTTGATTACTGCTCTGCACACTCTTGGCATTCTCTCCATGAGCTTCAAGAGGTAGTCACCTGAAATAGTTTTCACTTCCCAGGTGTGCTTGAAGCTCATGGAGAGAATGCCAAGAGTGTGCAGAGCATAATATTTAGCTGTAAAAATCTGCCGCACAGTATGAGAGTCTCTGTGCTGGGGTCTCTTTTTTCAGGAAGACTAGAACAAAAAGTCACAATGTCCAAAATGAAAGCAAAGACGGAATGACATGTTTTCATTTTTTCACTGAATGACTCACCCAGATTGTGCATGAAAAGGAAAAGGAACTAAGGTTGTCCCTAAGCCAATATTTTGGTAGCGATACAAAAAAGGCATTTCGATACTTTTCTAAATAAAGGGGACCACATCAATCAATCAATCAATGTTTGCCTATATAGCCCTAAATCACTAGTGTCTCAAAGGGCTGCACAAACCACCACAACATCCTCGGTAGGCCCACATAAGGGCAAGGAAAACTCACACCCAGTGGGACGTCGGTGACAATGATGACTATGAGAACCTTAGAGAGGAGGAAAGCAATGGATGTCGAGCGGGTCTAACATGATACTGTGAAAGTTCAATCCACAATGGATCCAACACAGTCGCGAGAGTCCAGTCCAAAGAGGATCCAAGACACAGCAGCGAGAGTCCCGTTCACAGCGGAGCCAGCAGGAAACCATCCCAAGCGTAGGCGGACCAGCAGCGCAGAGATGTCCCCAGCCGATACACAGGCGAGCAGTACATGGCCACCGGATCGGACCGGACCCCCTCCACACGGGAGAGTGGGACATAGAAGAAAAAGAAAAGAAACGGCAGATCAACTGGTCTAAAAAGGGAGTCTATTTAAAGGCTAGAGTATACAAATGAGTTTTAAGGTGAGACTTAAATGCTTCTACTGAGGTAGCATCGCGAACTGTTACCGGGAGGGCATTCCAGAGTACTGGAGCCCGAACGGAAAACGCTCTATAGCCCGCAGACTTTTTTTGGGCTTTGGGAATCACTAATAAGCCGGAGTCCTTTGAACGCAGATTTCTTGCCGGGACATATGGTACAATACAATCGGCAAGATAAGATGGAGCTAGACCGTGTAGTATTTTATACGTAAGTAGTAAAACCTTAAAGTCACATCTTAAGTGCACAGGAAGCCAGTGCAGGTGAGCCAGTATAGGTATATATGTATGTATATATGTATATAAAGGTATATACAGTATAGGTATATATGTATGTATATATGTATATAAAGGTATATACAGTATAGGTATATATGTATGTATATATGTATATAAAGGTATATACAGTACAGGCGTAATGTGATCAAACTTTCTTGTTCTTGTCAAAAGTCTAGCAGCCGCATTTTGTACCAACTGTAATCTTTTAATGCTAGACATGGGGAGACCCGAAAATAATACGTTACAGTAGTCGAGGCGAGACGTAACAAACGCATGGATAATGATCTCAGCGTCTTTAGTGGACAGAATGGAGCGAATTTTAGCGATATTACGGAGATGAAAGAAGGCCGTTTTAGTAACGCTTTTAATGTGTGCCTCAAAGGAGAGAGTTGGGTCGAAGATAATACCCAGATTCTTTACCGTGTCGCCTTGTTTAATTGTTTGGTTGTCAAATGTTAGAGTTGTATTATTAAATAGAGTTCGGTGTCTAGCAGGACCGATAATCAGCATTTCCGTTTTTTTGGCATTAAGTTGCAAAAAGTTAGCGGACATCCATTGTTTAATTTCATTAAGACACGCCTCCAGCTGACTACAATCCGGCGTGTTGGTCAGCTTTAGGGGCATGTAGAGTTGGGTGTCATCAGCATAACAGTGAAAGCTAATACCGTATTTGCGTATGATGTCACCTAGCGGCAGCATGTAGATGCTGAAGAGTGCAGGGCCAAGGACCGAACCCTGGGGAACTCCACACGTTACCTTAACGTAGTCCGAGGTCACATTGTTATGGGAGACACACTGCATCCTATCAGTAAGATAAGAGTTAAACCATGACAGGGCTAAGTCTGACATACCAATTCGTGTTTTGATACGTTCTAATAAAATATTATGATCGACGGTATCGAAAGCAGCGCTAAGATCGAGGAGCAGCAACATAGATGACGCATCAGAATCCATCGTTAGCAATAGATCATTAGTCATTTTTGCGAGGGCTGTCTCCGTGGAGTGATTTGCCCTGAAACCGGATTGAAAGGTTTCACATAGCTTGTTAGACGCTAAGTGTTCATTTAACTGCTCCGCAACAATTTTTTCAAGGATTTTTGAAATAAAGGGAAGGTGAGACACCGGTCGGTAATTTACCATGAGGTCAGGATCGAGGTTAGGTCTTTTAAGGAGAGGATGAATAACCGCTTTTTTTAATGCTAGGGGAACAGTGCCCGAGGAAAGTGATAAGTTTATAATATTTAGCACTGATGGACCTAATAATACAAAAAGCTCCTTGATCAGTTTCCCAGGAAGAGGGTCAAGTAAACATGTTGTCTGTTTTATTCCATTTACACGTTGTAACAATTCCTCTAATGTTATTTCCTCAAAACGAGAGAAACTATTTTGGAGGGCAGTATCCGCCGTATATACAATCGTGTCAGTGTTAATAGAACCCCGTTGTAGCTGGGACGCATTGTCTTTAATCTCCTTTCTAATGACTTCAATTTTCTTACTAAAGAATTGCATAAAGTCATCAGCTGAGTGGGTTGAGCTACTGGAAGGAGTCCCTTGTTGGGTTAGCGATGCTACCGTACTAAACAAAAATTTAGGATCGTTTTTATTACGGTGGATGAGATTTGAGTAATATTTAGCTTTAGCTAAGGTAAGCATGTGTTTATAAGTTATTAAACCATCACTCCATGCTTGATGGTGCACCTCAAGTTTAGTCGTGCGCCATTTGCGTTCCAGCTTTCTACATAATAATTTCTGAGCTCTAGTTTCTTCTGTAAACCACGGGGTGCGCTTTTTTGGAGCCTTTTTTAACTTTAGCGGTGCTATGTTATCAATGGTTTCGCGCAGGGCGTCGTTAAAGTTGTTAGTGAGGTTATCAATAGAGCCCACATACTTTGGGAATGGTGCCATTACCGAGGGCAGTAGGTCAGCAAGAGTTGTCGTTGTGGCTGTATTAATGTTGCGGCTGCTATAGCAGTTATTATTATTATTAGTTTGACGAACATGCGTCTGAACCTCGAATTTTATAAGGTAATGATCAGACAATACTTTAGTATACGGGAGTATCGTAACTTTGGAAACGGTGATGCCCCTGACAAGCACTAGGTCTATCGTATTACCATTGCGATGCGTGGGTTCATTTATTATTTGTGTGAGACCACAGCTATCAATTACAGTCTGGAGCGCTACGCACGGTGGGTCCGATGGGGTATTCATATGGATATTAAAGTCCCCCATTATGATTATATTATCGGCGTGTGTCACTAGATCAGCAGCGAACTCTGAGAATTCATTAATAAAGTCCGAATAGGGCCCTGGGGGGCGGTAGATAACAGCCAGGTGTAGAGGCAGCGGTGTGACAGACCTCATAGTAAGCACCTCAAACGATTTATATTTATTATTTATGTTAGGACTAAGGTTAAAGTTTTCGTTGTATATTAAAAACGTCTTTATTTGAACAAAAAAATCTTAGTGTACATGAAACCTATCTTTATTGTTGTAATTTAGTCCTTAAATAAAATAGTCAACATACTCGACAACTTGTCTTTTAGTAGTAAGTAAACAAACAAAAACTCCTAATTACCTATTTTTTTTGTCTACATTATGAGGGACAAACTGTAAAAATGGATTATTAATCAACTAGTTTATTTACTGTTAATATCTGCTTATTTTCTGTTTTAACATGTTCTATCTACACTTCTATTCAAATGTAATAATCACATATTCTTCTCTTTTTTGATACTTGACATTAGTTTTGGATGATACCACACATTTAGGTATCGATCCGATACCAAGTAGTTACAGAATCATGCAATAAAATATAATACCTAATAGAGCAATAATAATATTGTTAAGAAATACTGATGTAAAGGGTAGGTGTCACGCTGTTTTCTGTTTTAACATGTTCTATCTACACTTCTGTTAATATGTAATAATTTATTCTTCTCTTCTTTGATACCGCACATTAGTTTTGGATGATTACACACATTTAGATATTGAACCAATACCAAGTAGTTGCAGAATCATGCACTAAAATATAATACCTAATAGAGCAATAATAATATTAAGAAATACTGATGTAAAGGGTAGGTGTCACGCTGTTTTCTGTTTTAACATGTTCTATCTACACTTCTGTTCAAATGTAATAATCACTTATTCTTCTCTTCTTTGATACCACACATTAGTTTAGGATGATACCGCACATTTAGGTATTGATCCGATACCAAGTAGTTACAGAATCATGCAATAAAATATAATACCTAATAGAGCAATAATAATATTGTTAAGAAATACTGATGTAAAGGGTAGGTGTCACGCTGTTTTCTGTTTTAACATGTTCTATCTGCACTTCTGTTAAAATGTAATCATTTATTATTCTCTTCTTTGATACCACCCATTAGTTTTGGATGATACCACACATTTAGGTATCGATCCGATACCAAGTAGTTGCAGAATCATGCAATAAAATATAATACCTAATAGAGCAATAATAGTATTGTTAAGAAATACTGATGTAAAGGGTAGGTGTCACGCTGTTTTCTGTTTAAACATGTTCTATCTACACTTCTGTTAAAATGTAATCATTTATTCTTCTCTTCTTTGATACCACACATTAGTTTTGGATGATACCACACATTTAGGTATCGATCCGATACCAAGTAGTTGCACAATCATGCAATAAAATGTAATACCTAATGGAGCAATAATAATATTGTTAAGAAATACTGATGTAAAGGGTAGGTGTCACGCTGTTTTCTGTTTGAACATGTTCTATCTACACTTCTGTTAAAATGTAATAATTTATTCTTCTCTTCTTTGATACCGCACATTAGTTTTGGGTGATTACACACATTTAGATATTGAACCGATACCAAGTAGTTGCAGAATCTGCAATAAAATATAATACCTAATAGAGCAATAATAATATTAAGAAATACTGATGTCACGTTCCAAAGAAAAAAATTGCATTTTTACCTCCTGTAGTACCTTTTTAAGGACAATTATATTGTCATACCCGTCTAAACCCTAAAAAAAACCAAGATGTAACATTTTAATCACCGTTGGAGGTATACAGGGCGCACAGAAAACTGGGACAATGAGAGATTTTGAAACAAAACAAAAATTGCAATCAGACCCGTCTAAATGCTGAAAAGTATTTCTCTGCAATAATGGAGGATAAAGACGTGAGGGGGACTTATTCATCATTAAAGCAATAAAGGTGGACAATGAAAGGCCAAATTTTCAGAACGGGTTTTCAAGTGGAGGCTTTTCAAAAGTCCACCCGTCTAGGCAAAGATTCCACAGCCTTTAGGGCTGTTTTTCTTCTTCTTCTTCAACAACAACAAAAATTAAAGCTGCAAGCAGCGATGGACAGGACCGACTTTTGCTGGTGTTTCCTGCCTTTACCCATTCAACATGTCTTTACCTGCACCTTACCTACCTTCCCTGCATCCTGGAGTCAAACTGGTGCTTCCTGCCATCCCCCAGACAACATATCTTTACCTGCACATAACCTACCTTCTCTGTATCCTGTAGTCAAACTGGTGCCTCCTTCTTTCACCCAGTCAACATATCTTTACCCGCACATTACCTACCTTCTCTGCATTGTGTGGTCACGCTGGTGCTTCCTGCTTTTAAGCGGCCATCTTGAGACGGCAGCAGTGCAGTTGCATCAACCTAGCAGTTCTTTGAAGGCTTGTAAAATCAAAACCGGAGCAGTTAGAAAAATCTCTTTCGTCAACTTTTAATCAGAAGGGTTCAATCTCTCTCCTGTGCGAGTTTGAAGCCGACACGACAAACGCGCTCAGAGGAGATAATGTTTGAAAAAAGGTGACGGGTTTTTACCAAACTTTTGTTTTGAAGGGGTAATTGCCAACTTCTTGTTGATTTTTGCCGAAGGATGTCAATTAATGAAATGTAGGTCTAAGTGAGACCTACATATAGGTTTTTGTTTCATGTCTCTACAACATTCCTACCAGAAGTGTGTCAAATATGGTGAGTTTTGAAGCATGTTAAGTGGGTCAAATTACAGCTCAAGGAGGTGCCGGAATAATAATAAAGAATAATAATAAAGAATAATAATAAAACCTTAGAAATACAATAGAGTCCTCTTTCCCAAAGAGACATTGGTCCCTAAAAATCTGTCCATACAGAATCTAATTCTGTGTTTCTTTCTAACCTTTGTCTTTTTTGGGCTGTTTTCAATGTTGTCGTGCACACACACACACACACACACACACACACACACACACACACACACACACACACACACACACACACACACAACTCTTTTCAAAAATGCACATTTCCACCGCTTTAACAAAGATAATTGTGGAACTCAGACCCGACAGAAAACACAGACTTTCAAAACCGTCCTCATAATGTCAAGTTCTTCAAAACAAATGTGCCATCAAACCCGTCTGGCTGCAAAAAAATGCTCATGTTGCACAATCATTTTGGAGCACAAGGCAGACGGAAAACGCAGGCTTTTAAAAAAGCTTTTAAAGACCAGTTCGTTATCAGACCCGTCTGGACGCTGAAAAAAAGTTTAGCAAAACGGGGGACGTATTCATACTCGTAATGGAAAATGCAAACTTCTGAAATACTGCTATCAAACGTAGCAAATTTGTAAAAAAAAAAAAAAAACCCACTGCATTATCATACCCGACTAAGCACTGCTAAAACCAGAGGTGGCGATGCTCATATGCATTTACGTCACCTTCAAAACAACAATGGTCAAACACACAGCCGACTTTGGAGAACGGGTCTTAATTTGTGGAAGCTTCTAAAAACAATGGCTGTATCATACCCGTCTAGGTGCGGACAAACTCCCAACTAAGAAAATGGAGGGCGTGTGCAGGGGTGACTATGTCGCATTGAAAAATGAGCAATATCATTTTTGCTCACTAGCTTCAAAGTAGAGGTTTGTGAAAATGATCGCTTTATCATACCCGACTAAACACTCAAGTGGAAACACAGAGGACGTGTGCATCTGTGGCTGTCATGTTGAAAATGACAAACATGAACATTTATAAGAAAGATCAAAATGGAGTTTGGTTTTTTTTAAATGATGACATTATCATACCCGTCTGGACGCTGAAATTTTTTGGGGTAAAACGGGGGACGTATTCATACTCAAAATGGAAAATGCAAACTTTTGAAATACTGCTATCAAAAGTAGCAATTTTGTAAAAAAAAATAAAAAAAATAAAAAAATGACCGCATTATCATACCCGACCAAGCACTGCTAAAACCAGAGGTGGGGGTGCTCATATACATTTACGTCACCTTCAAAACAACAATGGTCTAACACACAGCCGACTTTGGAGAACGGGTCTTAATTTGTGGAAGCTTCTAAAAACAATGGCTGTATCATACCCGTCTAGGTGCTGACAAACTCCCAACTAAGAAAATGGAGGGCGTGTGCAGGGGTGACTATGTCGCATTGAAAAATGAGAAATATCGTTTGCTCACTAGCTTCAAAGTAGAGGTTTGTGAAAATGATCGCTTTATCATACCCGACTAAACACTCAAGTGGGAACACAGAGGAGGTGTGCATCTGTGGCTGTCATGTTGAAAATGACAAACATGAACATTTATAAGAAAGATCAAATTGGATTTTTTTTTTTTTTTTTAAATGATCACATTATCATACCCGTCTGGATGCTGAAAAAAAGTTTGGCAAAATGGGGGACGTATTCATACTCAAAATGGAAAATGCAAAATTTTGAAATACTGCTATCAAAAGTAGCAATTTTGTAAAAAAAATAATAAAAATAATAAAAAAATGACCGCATTATCATACCCGACTAAGCACTGCTAAAACCAGAGGTGGGGGTGCTCATATACATTTACGTCACCTTCAAAACAACAATGGTCAAACACACAGTCGACTTTGGAAAACGGGTCTTAAATTGTGGAAGCTTCTAAAAACAATCGCTGTATCATACCCGTCTAGGTGCTGACAAACTCCCAAATAAGAAAATGGAGGGCGTGTGCAGGGGTGACTATGTCGCATTGAAAAATGAGAAATATCGTTTGCTCACTAGCTTCAAAGTAGAGGTTTGTGAAAATGATTGCTTTATCATACCCGACTAAACACTCAAGTGGGAACACAGAGCACGTGTGCATCTGTGGCTGTCATGTTGAAAATTAAAAACATGAACATTTATAAGAAAGATCAAAATGGAGTTTGGTTTTTTTTAAATGATGACATTATCATACCCGTCTGGACGCTGAAATTTTTTGGGGTAAAACGGGGGACGTATTCATACTCAAAATGGAAAATGCAAACTTTTGAAATACTGCTATCAAAAGTAGCAATTTTGTAAAAAAAAAATAAAAAAAATAAAAAAATGACCGCATTATCATACCCGACCAAGCACTGCTAAAACCAGAGGTGGGGGTGCTCATATACATTTACGTCACCTTCAAAACAACAATGGTCAAACACACAGCCGACTTTTGAAAACGGGTCTTATATTGTGGAAGCTTCTAAAAACAATCGCTGTATCATACCCGTCTAGGTGCTGACAAACTCCCAAATAAGAAAATGGAGGGCGTGTGCAGGGGTGACTATGTCGCATTGAAAAATGAGAAATATCGTTTGCTCACTAGCTTCAAAGTAGAGGTTTGTGAAAATGATCGCTTTATCATACCCGACTAAACACTCAAGTGGGAACACAGAGCACGTGTGCATCTGTGGCTGTCATGTTGAAAATGACAAACATGAACATTTATAAGAAAGATCAAATTGGAGTTTTTTTTTTTTTTTTAAATGATCACATTATCATACCCGTCTGGACGCTGAAAAAAAGTTTGGCAAAATGGGGGACGTATTCATACTCAAAATGGAAAATGCTAACTTTTGAAATACAGCTATCAAAAGTAGCAATTTTGTAAAAAAATAAATTTTTTTAAAAAGGACTGCATTATCATACCCGACTAAGCACTGCTAAAACCAGAGGTGGTGATGCTCATATACATTTACGTCACCTTCAAAACAACAATGGTCAAACACACAGCCGACTTTGAAAAACGGGTCTTAAATTGTGGAAGCTTCTAAAAACAATCGCTGTATCATACCCGTCTAGGTGCTGACAAACTCCCAACTAAGAAAATGGAGGGCGTGTGCAGGGGTGACTATGTCGCATTGAAAAATGAAAAATATCAACGTTTGCTCACTAGCTTCAAAGTAGAGGTTTGTGAAAATGATTGCTTTATCATACCCGACTAAACACTCAAGTGGGAACACAGAGGACGTGTGCATCTGTGGCTGTCATGTTGAAAATTAAAGACATGAACATTTATAAGAAAGATCAAATTGGAGTTTTTTTTTTTTTTAAATGATCACATTATCATACCCGTCTGGACGCTGAAATTTTTTGGGGTAAAACGGGGGACGTATTCATACTCAAAATGGAAAATGCAAACTTTTGAAATACTGCTATCAAAAGTAGCAATTTTGTAAAAAAAAAATAAAAAAAATAAAAAAAATAAAAAAATGACCGCATTATCATACCCGACTAAGCACTGCTAAAACCAGAGGTGGGGGTGCTCATATACATTTACGTCACCTTCAAAACAACAATGGTCAAACACACAGCCGACTTGTGAAAACGGGTCTTAAATTGTGGAAGCTTCTAAAAACAATGGCTGTATCATACCCGTCTAGGTGCTGACAAACTCCCAACTAAGAAAATGGAGGGCGTGTGCAGGGGTGACTATGTCGCATTGAAAAATTAAAAATATCAACGTTTGCTCACTAGCTTCAAAGTAGAGGTTTGTGAAAATGATTGCTTTATCATACCCGACTAAACACTCAAGTGGGAACACAGAGGACGTGTGCATCTGTGGCTGTCATGTTGAAAATTAAAGACATGAACATTTATAAGAAAGATCAAATTGGAGTTTGTTTTTTTTTTAAATGATCACATTATCATACCCGTCTGGACGCTGAAATTTTTTGGGGTAAAACGGGGGACGTATTCATACTCAAAATGGAAAATGAAAACTTTTGAAATACTGCTATCAAAAGTAGCAATTTTGTAAAAAAAAATAAAAAAATAAAAAAATGACCGCATTATCATACCCGACTAAGCACTGCTAAAACCAGAGGTGGGGGTGCTCATATACATTTACGTCACCTTCAAAACAACAATGGTCAAACACACAGCCGACTTTTGAAAACGGGTCTTAAATTGTGGAAGCTTCTAAAAACAATCGCTGTATCATACCCGTCTAGGTGCTGACAAACTCCCAAATAAGAAAATGGAGGGCGTGTACAGGGGTGACTATGTCGCATTGAAAATTGAGAAATATCGTTTGCTCACTAGCTTCAAAGTAGAGGTTTGTGAAAATGATTGCTTTATCATACCCGACTAAACACTCAAGTGGGAACACAGAGGACGTGTGCATCTGTGGCTGTCATGTTGAAAATTAAAGACATGAACATTTATAAGAAAGATCAAATTGGAGTTTTTTTTTTTTTAAATGATCACATTATCATACCCGTCTGGACGCTGAAATTTTTTTGGGTAAAACGGGGGACGTATTCATACTCAAAATGGAAAATGCAAACTTTTTAAATACTGCTATCAAAAGTAGCAATTTTGTAAAAAGAAATAAAAAAAATAAAAAAATGACCGCATTATCAAACCCGACTAAGCACTGCTAAAACCAGAGGTGGGGGTGCTCATATACATTTCCGTCACCTTCAAAACAACAATGGTCAAACACACAGCCGACTTGTGAAAACGGGTCTTAAATTGTGGAAGCTTCTAAAAACAATCGCTGTATCATACCCGTCTAGGTACTGACAAACTCCCAACTAAGAAAATGGAGGGCGTGTGCAGGGGTGACTATGTCGCATTGAAAAATGAGCAATATCATTTTTGCTCACTAGCTTCAAAGTAGAGGTTTGTGAAAATGATCGCTTTATCATACCCGACTAAACACTCAAGTGGGAACACAGAGGACGTGTGCATCTGTGGCTGTCATGTTGAAAATGAAAAACATGAACATTTATAAGAAAGATCAAATTGGAGTTGTTTTTTTTAAATGATGACATTATCATACCCGTCTGGACGCTGAATTTTTTTTGGGTAAAACGGGGGGGACGTATTCATACTCAAAATGGAAAATGCAAACTTTTGAAATACTGCTATCAAAAGTAGCAGTTTTGTGAAAAAAAATAAAAAAAATAAAAAAATGACCGCATTATCATACCCGACTAAGCACTGCTAAAACCAGAGGTGGGGGTGCTCATATACATTTACGTCACCTTCAAAACAACAATGGTCAAACACACAGCCGACTTTGGAAAACGGGTCTGAAATTGTGGAAGCTTCTAAAAACAATCGCTGTATCATACCCGTCTAGGTGCTGACAAACTCCCAATTAAGAAAATGGAGGGCGTGTGCAGGGGTGACTATGTCGCATTGAAAAATGAAAAATATCATTTTTGCTCACTAGCTTCAAAGTAGAGGTTTGTGAAAATTATCGCTTTATCATACCCGACTAAACACTGAAGTGGGAACACAGAGGACATGTGCATCTGTGGCTGTCATGTTGAAAATTAAAAACATGAACATTTATAAGAAAGATCAAATTGGAGTTTTTTTTTTTTTAAATGATGACATTATCATACCCGTCTGGACGCTGAAATTTTTTTGGGCAAAACAGGGGACGTATTCATACTCAAAATGGAAATTGCAAACTTTTCAAATACTGCTATCAAAAGTAGCAATTTTGTAAAAAAAAATAAAAAAATGACTGCATTATCATACCCGACTAAGCACTGCTAACACCAGAGGTGGGGGTGCTCATTTACATTTACGTCACCTTCAAAACAACAATGGTCAAACACACAGCCAACTTTGGAAAACGGGTCTTAAATTGTGGAAGCTTCTAAAAACAATCGCTGTATCATACCCGTCTAGGTGCTGACAAACTCCCAACTAAGAAAATGGAGGGCGTGTGCAGGGGTGACTATGTCGCATTGAAAAATTAAAAATATCAACGTTTGCTCTCTAGCGTCAAAGTGGAGGTTTGTGAAAATGATGGCTTTATCATACCCGACTAAACACTCAAGTGGGAACACAGAGGAGGTGTGCATCTGTGGCTGTCATGTTGAAAATTAAAAACATGAACATTTATAAGAAAGAT
>NC_084616.1:3548656-3638656 GCF_033978795.1 Nerophis ophidion
ATACAGTACATATATATATATGTATATGTGTTTTCCAGGGTGTACCCCGCCTTCCGCCCGATTGTAGCTGTGATAGGCACCAGCGATCCCAAAGGGAATAAACGATAGAAAAATGGATGGATGGATGGATATATATATATATATATATATATATATATATATATATATATATATATATATATATATATATATATATATATATATGTGTACAATCCCCGTTTCCATATGAGTTAGGAAATTGTGTTAGATGTAAATACAAACAGAATACAATGATTTGTAAATCCTTTTCAACCCATATTCAGTTGAATATGCTAGGCGGTCACATGATTAACTGCACACCTTTTTTTAAATAAACCTTTATTAATAAATTTTAACATTTATAAACAGTTGAAAATGATAATCAAAGTAAGTACAAAAACCGTACAAAACAGTGCCAGGGGTTGTAAATTCAAAGTAACTAAAATAGAATGCAAAGAAATATATATATAAATAAAATAAACAAAGTGCAAAGCCATAGGCTCACTCAATCTCAGTAAATAACTTCAATTTGGAACACAGCATCATCGTTTTCACAGCTTTTTGCTTGTTAGAGGAAAAGTGTTTTAATGTAGAGTTCTAAATCTTTTTTAAAGGCACAAAAAACAGGTCGGGTATTGAGAAACTTACATTTATGAAGATAAAACTTAACCAATAGTATAATGAGCTTGCAAAGCTAAAATTCATTTTCAAACAGTGTAAAACCAAATATATATTATTTAATATATATTATTGTTTTAGTTGCTTAAGAGATATTCCTGGCTCTGAATTTGTTCATTGCTATTTTTATGTTTTTGTGCATTACTTGTTGCCGTCATCATTTAAAGGGGAACATTATCACAATTTCAAAAGAGTTAAAAACAATAAAAATCAGTTCCCAGTGGCTTGTTGTATTTTTTAAAGTTTTTTTCAAAATTTTACCGGTCTCAGAATATCCCTAAATAAAGCTTTAAAGTGCCTTATTTTCGCTATCTTCGAAACCACTATCCATGTCCCTGTGACGTCACACAGTGCTGCCAATGTAAACAAACAATGGGAATACCACAGCAAGATATAGCGACATTAGCTCGGATTCAAACTCGGATTTCAGCGACTTAAGCGATTCAACAGATTATGCATGTATTGAAACAGATGGTTGGAGTATGAAAATATTGAAGAAGAAACTGAAGCTATTGAGCAGAATAGCTATTGACGCTATTCATAGCCATAGCATGGCCGAATAGCTGCGTTAGCATCGCCGGTAAAATGTGCGGACCAAACGATCAGGACTTTCTCATCTCGTGACATTGGAGCAACTTAAATCCGTCGATTGGTAAGTGTTTGTTTCGCATTAAATGTGGGTGGAAGGAAACGTAATATAGTTGCAAATGCATCTGCAGGTTATCCATACATCTCTGTGCCATGTCTGCTTTAGCACCGCCGGTAAATAGCATGTTAGCATCGATTAGCGTAGCATGTTAGCATCGATTAGCTGGCAGTCAACATCAACAAAACTAACCTTTGGGATTTCGTTGACTATCGTTGCAAATGCATCTGCAGGTTATCCATACATCTCTGTGCCATGTCTGCTTTAGACAGATAGTACTTTATTGATTCCTTAAGGAAAATTAAAATTCCAGCAGCAGTGTACAGAGTTGAGATCAATTTAAATAAAAGTAAAAAGTAAATAATGGGGGTTTAAATGGAAACAAAATAGAGAAATATTACAATAAGAATAAAAACTAAAAAGCAACAATGGGAATAAAAATATAACAGTAAAATAAGAATATAACAAGACAAAGTAGGCAGTAGTGACCATGTTATGAAAACGTATTGCACTGTTATTGTTTTGCATCCCCTGTCATCCTAGTACCCCCCCGTCCCAGAGAGGAGTTGTACAGTCTAATGGTGTTTGGGACAAAGGAGTTTTTGAGTCTATTAGTCCTGCACTTGGGATGAAGCAGTCTAGAACTGAACAGGCTCCTCTGGCTACTAATAACACTATGCAGAGGGTGACTGGCATCATCCAGGATGCTCACTAGTTTGTCAACAGTCCTCTTCTCTGCCACCGTCACCAGTGTGTCCAGTTTCATTCCCATTGTAGAACCGGCCAGAATGTGACGTCGCCGAAGTAACACACCCGCCATTTTCATTTTCAACACATTACAAACACCGGGTCTCAGCTCTGTTATTTTCCGTTTTTTTGACTATTTTAGCCTTAGCACCGCCGGTAAATATTATGTTAGCATCGATTAGCTGGCAGTCAACATCAACAAAACTCACCTTTGTGATTTCGTTGACTATCGTTGCAAATGCATCTGCAGGTTATCCATACATCTCTGTGCCATGTCTGCTTTAGCACCGCCAGTAAATAGGATGTTAGCCTCGATTAGCGTAGCATGTTAGCATCGATTAGCTGGCAGTCAACATCAACAAAACTCACCTTTGTGATTTCGTTGACTATCGTTGCAAATGCATCTGCAGGTTATCCATACATCTCTGTGCCATGTCTGCTTTAGCACCGCCGGTAAATAGCATGTTAGCATCGATTAGCGCAGCATGTTAGCATCGATTAGCTGGCAGTGAACATCAACAAAACTCACCTTTGTGATTTCGTTGACTATCGTTGCAAATGCATCTGCAGGTTATCCATACATCTCTGTGCCATGTCTGCTTTAGCACCGCCGGTAAATAGCATGTTAGCATCGATTAGCGCAGCATGTTAGCATCGATTAGCTGGCAGTGAACATCAACAAAACTCACCTTTGTGATTTCGTTGACTATCGTTGCAAATGCATCTGCAGGTTATCCATACATCTCTGTGCCATGTCTGCCTTAGCATCGCCGGTAAAATGTGGAGACACTCTGGTACATTCAATGGGGGTCTGGCGGCAGACACTTTGGCATCTTCAGGCCAGTGGTGCAACTTGAATCCCTCCCTGTTAGTGTTGTTACACCCTCCGACAACACACCGTCGAGGCATGATGTCTCCAAGGTTCCAAAAAATAGTCCAAAAAACGGAAAATAACAGAGCTGAGACCCGGTGTTTGTAATGTGTTGAAAATGAAAATGGTGGGTGTGTTACTTCGGCGACGTCACATTCTGACGTCATCGTTTAATTCGCCAAAATTCACCCATTTAGAGTTCGGAAATCGGTTAAAAAAATAGATGGTATTTTTTCTGCACCATCAAGGTATATATTGACGCTTACATAGGTCTGCTGATAATGTTCCCCTTTAATGTACAGGTTGCTCATCAGTTACTCAGTACTTGAGTAGGTTTTTCACAACATACTTTTTACTTTTACTCAAGTCAATATTTGGGTGACTACTCCTTACTTTTACTTGAGTAATACATCTCTAAAGTAACAGTACTCTTACTTGAGTACAATTTCTGGCTACTCTACCCGCCTCTGCTCGGTGGACAAAAGTTGGAGAAGCAGCGCCTTAGTGTGTGGGCCTCAGCTGAGGAGAGAGTTTGATGCTCCTGCATGTTGATGGTAGCTGAGGGATGGGTGTGAGAGCAGCATTCATCCAAGTCAGAGTCCAGGCATGTGCCAGAGTCTGCCTGCTTTGGACTGTTTGCTTTTCCAGCTGTTTGCCAGACTCCAGGAAAGACTGCGTGGAGCGTGCGTGTTCGTGTGTGTGTGTGTGTGTGTGTGTGTGTTTGCCAGTGTGGGAGTATTGAAGTAAGATGGAGGGATTCCAAATTCGCAGAGAAGCTTGTTTGTGCTCACTTTGAAGGAGAGGATTTCCCTTAATAGCCGAGTTTATTTACTCTGCAGGACGAGAAGGTGGTCATCGTGTGTGTGTGTGAGTGTGTGTGTGCGCATGCTCGCCACGTGAACACGCCCCATATGCCCGGGAGCCCCCCGCCCCGTATAGACTGATCCGCCTCTCAGACACAAAGCCACAAGGGATGGCCTAGATTCCAACAGGAGCACACACACAGGCAACCTAACACTTGAGGGGATCAACGTGCAATAATAACATGTCATGTATATACAGTACAGTGTGCATGTTAAAACCATTATCATGTTCAACGCTACGTTCCGGAGCAACCCGACGAGCAGAAATACTACACGTGCATGTTTTTGTGTCTGGTTCCATGCATGATATACAGTGGTGGTGAAAAGTGTACATACAGGTGCTGTTCATATTATTAGAATATCATGAAAAAGATTTATTTCAGTAATTATATTCAGAACATGAAACTTACATCCATCCATCCATCTTCTTCCGCTTATCCGAGGTCGGGTCGCGGGGGCAGCAGCCTAAGCAGGGAAGCCCAGACTTCCCTCTCCCCAGCCACTTCTTCTAGCTCTTCCCGGGGGATCCCGAGGCGTTCCCAGGCCAGCCGGGAGACATAGTCTTCCCAACGTGTCCTGGGTCTTCCCCGTGGCCTCCTACCGGTTGGACGTGCCCTAAACACCTCCCTCGGGAGGCGTTCGGGTGGCATCCTGACCAGATGCCCGAACCACCTCATCTGGCTCCTCTCGATGTGAAGGAGCAGCGGCTTTACTTTGAGTTCCTCCCGGATGGCAGAGCTTCTCACCCTATCTCTAAGGGAGAGACCTGGAAACTCATTTGGGCCGCTTGTACCCGTGATCTTGTCCTTTCGGTCATGACCCAAAGCTCATGACCATAGGTGAGGATGGGAACGTAGATCGACCGGTAAATTGAGAGCTTTGCCTTCCGGCTCAGCTCCTTCTTCACCACAACAGATCGGTACAACGTCCGCATTACTGAAGACGCCGCACCGATCCGCCTGTCGATCTCACGATCCACTCTTCCCCCACTCGTGAACAAGACTCCTAGGTACTTGAACTCCTCCACTTGGGGCAGGGTCTCCTCCCCAACCCGGAGATGGCATTCCACCCTTTTCCGGGAGAGAACCATGGACTCGGATTTGGAGGATTTGAAACTTACATATTATATCAATTCATTACACACATAGTGATATATTTGAAATGTTTATTTCTTTAAATGTTGATGATTAGTACTGACAATTACTGAAAATCCCAAATTCAGTATCTCAGAAAATTAGAATATTAGTTACGACTAGTACCAAAAAATATTTTTTAGAAATGTGGGCCAACTGAAAAGTATGAAGATGGAAAGTTTCAGCATGTGCGTCAATCAATACTTAGTTGCAGCTCCTTTTGCCTGAATTGCTGCATCAATACATGGAGTCCAGCAGTCTGTTGCACCCTCAGGTGTTATGAGAGCCCAGCTTGCTTTAATAGTGGCCTTCAGCTCTTCAGCATTGTTGGCTCTGGCATCTGGCATCTTCCGCTTCAAAATACCCCATAGCTTTTCTATGGGGTTAAGGTCAGGTGAGTTTGCAGGCCAATCAAGAACAGGGATACCATGGTCCTTAAAGCAGGTACTGGTAGATTTGGCACTGTGTGCAGGTGCCAAGTCATGTTGCCATAAAATTGGCAGCATAAAGTGTTGTAAAACTTCCTGGTAGACTGCTGCATTGACCCTAGACCACAGGAAACACAGTGGACCAACACCAGCAGAGGACATGGCACCCCAGACCATTACCCATTGTGGAAATTTAACACCGGACTTCAGGCAACGTGGATTCTGTGCCTCTCCTGTCTTCCTCCAGACTCTGGGACCTTGATTTCCAAGGGAGATACAAAATTTACTTTCATCTGTAAAAAAAAACAACTTTGGACCACTCAGCAGCAGTCCAGTCCTTTTTGTCTTGAGCCCAGGCGAGACGCTTTTGACGTCGTCTCTTATTCAAGAGTGGCTTTACACAAGGAATGTGACAGCTGAAGCCCATATCTTGCATACGTCGGTGCGTGGTGGTTCTTGAAGCACTGACTCCAGCTGCAGTCCACTCTTTGTGGACCTCCCCCACATTTTTGAATGGGTTTTGTTTGACAAGAACTCTCCAGGGCGCGGTTATCCCACTTGCTTGTACACTTTTTTCTACCACATCTTTGTCTTCCCTTGGCCTCTCTATTAATGTGCTTGGACACAGAGCTCTGGGAACATCCAACCTCTTTGGCAATGACCTTTTGTGTCTTGCCCTCCTTCTTTAAAGTATCAATGGTCATCTTTTGGACTGTTGTCAAGTCAGCAGTCTTCCCCATGATTGTGTGTCATACAGAATCAAAACGAGAGACCATTTAAAGGCTTTTCCAGGTGTTTTGAGTTAGTTAGCTAATTAGAGTGTGGCAGCAGGTGTCTTCAATATCTGACCTTTTCACCTTATTCTAATTTTCTGAGATGTTGAATTTAGGGTTTTCATTGGTTGTCAGCTATAATCATCTCCTTTTTGGCAAAAAACACTTCAGTCTGTTTGGAATGAATGTATACATTCTACAAGTTTGACTTTCTAAATGGAATTAATGAAATAAATCATTTTTTTCATGATATTCTAATAATATGACCAGCACCTGTACACTTGTAAAGAACGTCATGTCATGGCTGTCTTGAACGTCCAATTATTTTTACAATTATTATTTTTTTTGGTGATGCATATTGGAGCTCATACTTGTTGCTCACAAAAAACATAATAATAATAAAAATAGTAATAATATATTTCATTTGTAAAAAAAAAAGCACTTTACGTTGAGCAAACAACCTCAATGTGCCACAGTGTAAACAAATTGTAATAATAATAAAAGGATAATAAAAATAAATAAAATATAAAACTAGGAACAGCCCAATGGCTAGAACCAGCATGCATTTCTACAAAAAGGTGTTTTTTTTAAAAAGATGGCTTTTTAAGCCTTTTTTAAAATAATTCACAGTCTGAGGTGCCCTCAGGTGGTCAGGGAGAGCGTTCCACAGACTGGGAGCAGCATAGTTCTTAGCTTTGTCCGTGGAGGTTGGAGGAGGTTCACCTGTTTGCAGCGGAGCTGTCGTGTGGAAGATTTGGGGGTGAGCAGTTCTTTGAGGTAGAGGGGGGCATTTCCATAAAATCACTGGTGAGTTAGGAGGAAGATTTTAAATTCAATCCTGAGTGGAAAAGGAAGCCATTGAAGGGATTTGAGAGTTGGTGTGACGTGGTCATGTTTCCGCACTCTCATCATGAAGTTTGCTTCTTTTACGAATTTATGATGGCTCTACTGAAAATGTGCTGGGTCAAAAGTATACGTACAGCAATGTTGATATTTGTTTACATGTCCCTTGGCAAGTTTTCACTGCAATAAGACGCTTTTGGTAGCCGTCCACAAGCTTCTGCTTCCATTTTTCACCACAAAAAGTTGTTGCTTTTCTGACATGGACTTGTTTCTTCAGCATTGTCCACACGTTTAAGTCAGGACTTTTTGAGTCAGGCTTGTCCCTGACAGTTTGACTATGTTTTACTTTTTTCTTCTGCATTTGTCTTTATTTCCTCTGTGTGTGTTGTGTTTCCTGTCAGCGCTCTTATTTTGTCGGTTTCCTGTCTTTCTCCCTGAGTGCTTTGTCCCCTCAGCTGCGGCTGATTGGCACCTGGCCACACCTGGTGTCAATCAGCCCGATTTCCTATATAGACCTTTTTTTCTCCTCCAGTCTGTGCTGGATTATTGTCATGTGTCGTGTCGTGTCAATGCAGCGTTGTGGTAAGCTATACTTGGTAGATGTTTGTAGCTTACTGTCTTTTCTTCCCTGCTTCCAGTTTTGTTTGTTCTTAGCCAAGTCTTGTTATCCCCCATGTGTGCGCCTTTTGTTGTGCCCTTTGTTTGGTTTTGTTTTTGTGTTAAAGATTAAATCATGTTTTCCTATTCAATGCCTGCCTCCTTCTCTGCATCTCGGGGTTCGTCACAAACTAACTCCGACAATTCTAAGACCTTCATTCTAGTCTGTTTTAGCCATTCCTTTACCAAAGAACGTTCCTGCAGAAGGTCTTATCTTTGTCCATGTGATGTCTGATGACACAAAAATGGAGCTGTTTGGTCACAATACCCAGCAATATGTTTGGAGGAGAAAAGGTGAGGCCTTTAATTCCAGGAACACTATGCCCACCGTCAAGCATGGTGGTGGTGGTATTATGCTCTGGGCCTGTTTTGCTGCCAATGGAACTGCTGCTTTAAATGGGACAATGAAAAAGGAGGATTAGCTCCAAATTCTTCAGGACAAGCTAAAACAATCAGCCCGAGGGTATTTGCTTATAAGCTTCTGCTTGCATTTTTCACCACAAAATTGGTGCAGTTCAGCTAAATGTGTTGCTTTTCAGACATGGACTTGTTTCTTCAGCATTGTCCACACCTTTAAGTCAGGACTTTGGGAAGGCTATTCTAAAACCTTCATTCTAGCCTGATTTAGCCATTCCTTTACCACTTCTGAGGTGTGTTTGGGGTCATTGTCCTGTTGGAACACCCAAATGCACCCAAGACCCAACCTCCGGGCTGAAGATTTTAGCTTGTCCTGAACAATTTAGAGCTAATCCTCCTTTTCCATTGGCAGCAAACCAGGCACAGAGCATAATACTACCACCACCATGCTTGACGGTAGGTATGGTGTTCCTGGGATTAAAGGCCTCACCTCTTCTCCTCCAAACATATTGTGGCCAAACAGCTCCATTTTTGTTTCATCTGACCACAGAACTTTCATCCAAAAGGTCTGATCTTTGTCCATGTGATGTCAGATGAAACAAGTGTGAATTAGTGTGAATTATATTTATATAGCGCTTTTCTCAAGTGACTCAAAGCACTTTACATAGTGAAAGCCAATATCTAAGTTACATTTAAACCAGTGTGGGTGGCACTGGGAGCAGGTGGGTAAAGTGTCTTGCCCAAGGACACAACGGCAGTGACTAGGATGACGAAAGCGGGAATCGAACCTGCAACCCTCAAGTTGCTGGCACGGCCGCTCTACCAACTGAGCTATGCCGCCCACATTTCTCTACCAAGGGTTAGAGAAAAAGGAAGAGTTTTGAATATTGTTTTAAAATAGATTTTTCTATTAAATGTAGTTTTTATTGTAAATTTTATATATATTTCCTTTATTTTATTTTGTTATTTTATATATATTTCCTTTATTTTCATTTTTCAAATGTTTTTTTCAATTTGTATTAATTGTGTTTTATTATTAAATCATTGTATTATTTTTTTTATTATTTATTATTAAATCGTAAGTCACAAATTTTTTACTCTTATCAAATTACATGTTTTTGTTTTATGTCTTCAATATTTTAGAGTCCCTTTTTATTTATGTTTATTTGTTTTGATTTTATATTAGTTTTGTTTGTCTTAATTTTTTATTAAATGTAGTTTTTTTGTTCATTTTATATATATTTCCTTTATTTTATTTTGTTATTTTATATATATTTCCTTTGTTTTTATTTTTCAAATGTTTTTTTCAATTTGTATTAATTGTGTTTCATTATTAAATCGTTGTATTATTATTTTTATTATTTATTATTAAATCGTAAGTCACAAATGTTTTACTCTTGTCAAATTACATGTTTTTGTTTTATGTCTTCAATATTTTAGAGTCCCTTTTTATTTATGTTAATTTGTTTTGATTTTGTATTAGTTTTGTTCGTCTTAATTTTTTATTAAATTTAGTTTTTTTTGTTAATGTTATATATATGTCCTTTATTTTATTTTGTTATTTTATATATATTTCCTTCATTTTTATTTTTCAAATGTTTTTTTCAATTTGTATTAATTGTGTTTTATTATTAAATTGTTGTATTATTGTTTTTATTATTTATTATTAAATCGTAAGTCACAAATGTTTTACTCTTGTCAAATTACATGTTTTTGTTTTATGTCTTCAATATTTTAGAGTCCCTTTTTATTTATGTTAATTTGTTTTGATTTTATATTAGTTTTGTTTGGCTTAATTTTTTATTAAATGTAGTTTTTTTTGTTAATTTTATATATATTTCCTTTATTTTATTTTGTTATTTTATATATATTTCCTTTATTTTCATTTTTCAAATGTTTTTTTCAATTTGTATTAATTGTGTTTTATTATTAAATCGTTGTATTTTTTTTTTTAATTATTTATTATTAAATCGTAAGTCACAAATGTTTTACTCTTGTCAAATTACATGTTTTTGTTTTATGTCTTCAATATTTTAGAGGGGGTGAGTTTTCCTTGCCCTTATGTGGGCCTACCGAGGATGTCGTAGTGGTTTGTGTTGTGGTTTGTGCAGCCCTTTGAGACACTAGTGATTTAGGGCTGTATGAGTAAACGATTGATTGATTGATTGATATTCTTTTTTCAGGGTTATCATACCCGTCTAAACAAAAAACATATCATGTGTAAAGATGTCACATGTCACAAACAGTTATGATGGAACTTAGGGGCAGAAGAAGAAAAAATAGCCAATTTTTAAAAATGTATTTCATGGTGGATTTTTTTTTCTTCTTTAAATTGGGTTATCAGACCCGTCTAAACACACATAACATTCTCAGTTGTACATATGTCACATTCAAAACAGTAAAGACGACTTTTGAAAACTGGTCTCATAGTGGATGTTTTATTTTTTTAAAGAGCTTTTTATCATACCCGTTTTAACACTCATAAAAAAATCCTTATGAGCAAACACGTCAACAATAATGGTGGAACACAGGGGCAAAAGAAAAGGACCACTTTTAAAGGTTTTCAAAGTGAGGTTATCATACCCATCTAAACACACACACACACACACACGCAATGCTCATGTGTCACATTCAAAAATAAAGTTGGAACGCAGGGACACATGGAAAAGACAGACTTTAAAAAAACTAGTGTCAATTTTCTATTATTTTTTAGCAATTGGTTATCATACCCGTCTAAACATTAACACAAAGAATGCTCATGTGTAAATAAGTCACGTTTAAAATAATAATGGTGGAACGCACAAACGGACTGAAAAGGCAGACTTTCAACAAGGGGGCTCAAAGTGAATGTTTTTCTTTCAAAGATGTTATCATACCCATCTAATGACACACACTAAACATGTTTTATTATGTGTAACTACGGCATATTTAAAACTATATTGGTGGTACATAAGAAAAGCAGACTTTTGAAAATTGTTTTGGAATTTAAAAAAAAAAAATTCAGGTTATCATACCCGTCTAAACACAAAACAATTTTAAAGTGACCTACAAAACAAAAACAAAGACAGTGGAATGCAGGGGTGGACAGAAAAAAAGGCCAACTTTTGAAAACTCATTCCATGGTGGATGTTTTTTTCCAAACAATTGGGTTACCATACCCGTCTAAACACAGAAAAAATATCATGTGTAAAGATGTCACATTTAAAACAGTTATGGTGGAACGTAGAGGCAGATGGAAAAAGGCCAATTTTTGAAAAAGTTTTTAATAGTGGAGTTTTTTTTTTTAACAATTGGGTTATCAAACCCGTCTAAACACATGTAACATTCTGAGTGGTAAATATGTCGCATTCAAGCCAGTAATGGTGCCTTGACGGAAAAGGACAACTTTTAAAAATTGGTCTACGGTGGATGTCGTTATTTTTTTTAATGATGAGATGATCAAACCCGTCTAAACACACAAAAAATGCTCGTGTAATAAACATGTTGCACTGAAAAGAATAGTGGACCATTGAGGGTGACAGAAAAGGCAAACTAGAAAACGGGCTGTAATTTGGAATTTAACGATCCGGTTGTCATGCCCGTCTAAATACCGAGAAGCACGCCTCTGCGAAAGCCGAGGACAAAAGACACTAACATCTAGTGGTTTTCCTACTTAGAACCTCAGGTCATGTACTATAAATGGGACGACACGCGACACGGAGCTCTGTGGAATTCCCTTACAGCTCAGACAGGAGGAATCCTGCAGGGTCGACTTAGTCCCATCATTATGTGACAAAGCCCTTCATACAAAACAGCACACAATAAATACATCAGCAAAGAAGTGGTCGTCTTTACATAAAAAAATGACAAATATATTCTATCATCCATCCATTTTCGACCGCTTATTCCCATTTGGGGTGGCGGGGGGCGCTGGCGCCTATCTCAGCTACAATCGGGCGGAAGGCGGGGTACACCCTGGACAAGTCGCCACCTCATCGCAGGGCCGTATTTTATCATAATAAACCTTTTTCAATCAATCAATCATCAATCAATGTTTATTTATATAGCCCCAAATCACAAATGTCTCAAAGGACTGCACAAATCATTACGACTACAACATCCTCGGAAGAACCCACAAAAGGGCAAGGAAAACTCACACCCAGTGGGCAGGGAGAATTCACATCCAGTGGGACGCCAGTGACAATGCTGACTATGAGAAACCTTGGAGAGGACCTCAGATGTGGGCAACCCCCCCCCTCTAGGGGACCGAAAGCAATGGATGTCGAGCGGGTCTAACATGATACTGTGAAAGTTCAATCCATAGTGGCTCCAAGACAGCAGTGAGAGTCCCGTCCACAGGAAACCATCTCAAGCGGATCAGCAGCGTAGAGATGTCCCCAACCGATACAGGCGAGCGGTCCATCCTGGGTCCCGACGAGCGGTCCATCCTGGGTCTCGACTCTGGACAGTCAGTACTTCATCCATGGTCATCGGACCGGACCCCCTCCACAAGGGAGGGGGGGACATAGGAGAAAGAAAAGAAGCGGCAGATCAACTGGTCTAAAAAGGAGGTCTATTTAAAGGCTAGAGTATACAGATGAGTTTTAAGATGAGACTTAAATGCTTCTACTGAGGTAGCATCTCGAACTGTCATACAGTATAGTGCATTATGTGTTGTAAGCCTACTAATAAGTGGATGTATGTTTATTCTACGCTAACAGAGAGAGGGGATGTTGCAAGTTGCAGAATCCCCTCAAACAACAGCTGAGTGATGAGAGCAGAGAATAAACATCCATCCGCTGTATGACAGGACGACAAGGTTTTATTATGATAAAATATATTTTTCATTTTTTTATGTAAAGGCCACCACTTTTTTACTCTATTTATTTTGTGCTGTTTTGTCCATCCATCTTCTTCTGCTTATCCGAGGTTGTGTCGCGGGGGCAACAACCTAAGCAGGGAAACCCAGACTTCCCTCTCCCCAGCCACTTCGTCTAGCTCTTCCCGGGGGATCCCGAGGCGTTCCCAGGCCAGCCGGGAGACATAGTCTTCCCAACGTGTCCTGGGTCTTCCCCGTGGCCTCCTACCGGTTGGACGTGCCCTAAACACGAGGCGTTCGGGTGGCATCCTGACCAGATGCCCGAACCACCTCATCTGGCTCCTCTCCATGTGGAGGAGCAGCGGCTTTACTTTGAGTTCCTCCCGGATGGCAGAGCTTCTCACCTTATCTCTAAGGGAGAGACCCGCCACACGGCGGAGGAAACTCATTTGGGCCGCTTGTACCCGTGATCTTGTCCTTTTGATCACAACCCAAAGCTCATGACCATAGGTGAGGATGGGAACGTAGATCGACCGGTAAATTGAGAGCTTTGCCTTCCGGCTCAGCTCCTTCTTCACCACAACGGATCGATACAACGTCCGCATTACTGAAGACGCCGCACCGCATCTCACCATCCACTCTTCCCTCACTCGTGAACAAGACTCCTAGGTACTTGAACTCCTCCACTTGGGGCAGGGTCTCCTCCCCAACCCGGAGATGGCATTCCACCCTTTTCCGGGCGAGTACCTTGGAGGTGCTGATTCTCATTCCGGTCGCTTCACACTCGGCTGCGAACCGATCCAGCGAGAGCTGAAGATCCCGGCCAGATGAAGCCATCAGGACCACATCATCTGCAAAAAGCAGAGACCTAATCCTGCGGTCACCAAACCGGAACCCCTCAACACCTTGACTGCGCCTAGAAATTCTGTCCATAAAAGTTCTGAACAGAATGGGTGACAAAGGACAGCCTTGGCGGAGTCCAACCCTCACTGGAAATGTGTTCGACTTACTGCCGGCAATGCGGACCAAGTTCTGACACTGATCATACAGGGAGCGGACCACCAAACCCCATACTCTCTGAGCACTCCCCACAGGACTTCCCGAGGGACACGGTCCAATGCCTTCTCCAAGTCCACAAAGCACATGTAGACTGGTTGGGCAAACTCCCATGCACCCTGCCCAGAGTATAGAGCTGGTCCACAGTTCCACGACCAGGACGAAAACCACACTGTTCCTCCTGAATCCGAGGTTGGACTATCCGGCGTAGCCTCCTCTCCAGTACACCTGAATAAACCTTACCCGGAAGGCTGAGTGCTGTTTTGTATGAAGGGCTTTGTCACATAATGATGGGACTAAGTCGACCCTGCAGGATTCCTCCTGTCTGAGCTGTAAGGGAATTCCACAGAGCTCCGTGTCGCGTGTCGTCCCATTTATAGTATATGACCTGAGGTTCTAAGTAGGAAAACCACTAGATGTTAGTGTCTTTTGTCCTCGGCTTTCGCAGAGGCGTGCTTCTCGGTATTTAGACGGGCATGATAACCATCATTAAATTCCACATTGCAGCCCGTTTTCAAGTTTGCCTTTTCCGTCACCCTCTGTGGTCCACTATTCTTTTCAGTGCAACATGTTTATTACACATGAGCTTTTTTTGTGTGTTTAGACGGGTTTGATCATCCTGAAAAAAAAATAAAAAAATAACAACATCCACTATAGACCAATTTTTAAAAGTTGTCCTTTTCCGTCATGGCACCATTACTGTTTTGAATGTGACATGTGTACAACTGAGAATGTTACGTGTGTTTAGACGAGTTTGATAACCCAATTGTTAAAAAAAAAAATCAACTACATAGCTCGGTTGATAGAGTGGCCGTGCCAGCAATTTGAGGGTTGCAGGTTCGATTCCCGCTTGTGCCATCCTAGTCACTGCCGTTGTGTCCTTGGGCAAGACACTTTACCCACCTGCTCCCAGTGCCACCCACACTGGTTTAAATGTAACTTAGATATTGGGTGTCACTATGTAAAGCGCTTTGAGTCACTTGAGAAAAGCGCTATATAAATATAATTCACTTCACTATGAAATATATTTTAAGAAATTGCCCTTTTTCCATTTCCCCCCTACCATAACTGTTTTAAAAGTGACACCTTTACACATGATATCTTTTCTGTGTTTAGACGGGTATGGCAACCCAATTGTTTGGAAAAAAACATCCACTATGGCAGTGGTTCTCAAATGGGGGTAAGCGTACACCTGGGGGTACTTCAATCAATCAATCAATCAATCAATCGATGTTTATTTATATAGCCCCAAATCACAAATGTCTCAAAGGACTGCACAAATCATTACGACTACAACATCCTCGGAAGAACCCACAAAAGGGCAAGGAAAACTCACACCCAGTGGGCAGGGAGAATTCACATCCAGTGGGACGCCAGTGACAATGCTGACTATGAGAAACCTTGGAGAGGACCTCAGATGTGGGCAACCCCCCCTTCTAGGGGACCGAAAGCAATGGATGTCGAGCGGGTCTAACATGATACTGTGAAAGTTCAATCCATAGTGGCTCCAACACAGCCGCGAGAGTTCAGTTCAAAGCGGATCCAAGACAGCAGCGAGAGTCCCGTCCACAGGAAACCATCCCAAGCGGAGGCGGATCAGCATCGTAGAGATGTCCCCAACCGATACAGGCGAGCGGTCCATCCTGGGTCTCGACTCTGGACAGCCAGTATTTCATCCATGGTCATCGGACCGGACCCCCTCCACAAGGGAGGGGGGGACATAAGAGAAAGAAAAGAAGTGGCAGATCAACTGGTCTAAAAAGGAGGTCTATTTAAAGGCTAGAGTATACAGATGAGTTTTAAGGTGAGACTTAAATGCTTCTTCTGAGGTAGCATCTCGAACTGTTACCGGGAGGGCATTCCAGAGTACTGGAGCCCGAACGGAAAACGCTCTATAGCCCGCAGACTTTTTTTGGGCTCTAGGAATCACTAATAAGTTGGAGTCTTTTGAACGCAGATTTCTTGCCGGTATACTTGAAGGTATGCCAAGGGGTACATGGGATTTAAAAAAAATATTCCAAAAATAGCAACAATTCAAAAATCCTTTATAAATATATTTATTGAATAATATTTCAACAAAATACGAATGTGAGTTCATAAACTGTGAAAAGAAATGCAACGATGCAATATTCAGTGTAGACAGCTAGATTTTTTGTGGACATGTTCCATAAATATTGATGTTAAAGATTTATTTTTCTGTGAAGGAATGTTTAGAATGAAGTTGATGAATCCAGATGGATCTCTATTACAATCCCCAAAGAGGGCACTTTAAGTTGATGATTACTTCTATGTGTAGAAATCTTTATAAGCCATTTATCAACAACATCCAGAAACGCCAATCTGTAATTTGACCCCCTTAACATGGTTCAAAACTCACCAAATTTTACACACACATCAGGACTGGCAAAAATTGCCATCTAATAAAAAAAACCAAACCCCTAAAGTCATAATTGCGCTTTAGCGCCCCCTAAGAAAAAACCCTGACAAAACTGCTTGTAACTTCTGTTAGGAATGTCATAGAGACATGAAACAAAAAACTTCTATGTAGGTCTGACTTAGACCACGGCTTGGCAGCGGCCAAAGGCGGGCCCGACCAATGCTGCTTCTTTATAATTGAATCAATTGTTTATTTTTTAACAAGTTTTTAGTTATTTTTGTATATTTTTTTTCCAAATAGTTCAAGAACAACCACTACAACTGAACAATATTTTGCACTGTTATGCAATTCAATAAATCAGAAACTGATGAGATAGTGCTATATTTTACTTCTTTATCTCTTTTTTTCAACCAAAAATGCTTTTCACTGATTAGGGGGTACTTGAATGAAACAAATGTTCACCTGGGGTACATCACTGAAAAAAGGCTGAGAACCACTGCACTATGGAACCAGTTTTCAAAAGTTGGCCTTTTTTCTGTGTACCCCTGCACTCCACTGTCTTTGTTTTTGTTTTGGATGTCACATCTTTACACGTTAGAATTGCTTTGTTTTTAGATGGGTAAGATAACCTGAAAAAAAGAAAATCCAAAACAATTTATGGTTAACATAATATATGACAGTTGCAGGCTGCAACTGTCATATATTATGTATAGGTCAACCATAAATAAATAATTTTTTCCTATGCAGAGTACCAACATTTAACGTTTTAACTCAAAAAATGCAATTTAAATGGTTTCAAATGCAGTCAATATAATTGATGCGTTGTCAGCGTTAAATTGTGTGTCTTATTATTGTGCTTATTATGCCTTTTCCGGCGTCCGAGACGGTTTACACCAGGGGTCACCAACACAGTGCCCGTGGGCACCAGGTCGCCCGTAAGGACCAGATGAGTCGCCCGCTGGCCTGTTCTAAAAATAGCTCAAATAGCAGCACTTACCAGTGAGCTGCCTCTATTTTTTAAATTTTATTTATTTACTAGCAAGCTGGTCTCGCTTTGCTCGACATTTTTAATTCTAAAAGAGACAAAACTCAAATAGAATTTGAAAATCCAAGAAAATATTTTCAAGACTTGGTCTTCACTAGTTGAAATAAATTCATTTATTTTTTTACTTTGCTTCTTATAACTTTCAGAAAGACAATTTTGGAGAAAAAATACAACTTTAAAAATGATTTGAGGATTTTTAAACACATATACCTTTTTACCTTTTAAATTCCTTCCTCTTCTTTCCTGACAATTTAAATCAATGTCCAAATATTTTTTTTATTGTAAAGAGTAATAAATACATTTTAATTTAATTCTTCATTTTAGCGTCTGTTTTAAATGTTTCAGTAGAAGCATTTAAGTCTCACCTTAAAACTCATTTGTATACTCTAGCCTTTAAATAGACCTCCTTTTTAGACCAGTTGATCTGCCGCTTCTTTTCTTTTTCTCCTATGTCCCGGGGGTCCGGTCCGATGACCATGGATGAAGTACTTGCTGTCCAGAGTCGAGACCCAGGATGGACCGCTCGCCTGTGTATCGGTTGGGGACATTTCTACGCTGCTGATCCGCCTCCGCTTGGGATGGTTTCCTGTGGACGGGACTCTCGCTGCTGTCTTGGTTCTGCTTTGAACTCGCGGCTGTGTTGGAGCCACTATGGATTGAACTTTCACAGTATCATGTTAGACCCGCTCGACATCCATTGCTTTCGGTCCCCTAGAGGGGGGGGGGGGGGTGCCCACATTTGAGGTCCTCTCCAAGGTTTCTCATAGTCAGCATTGTCACTGGCGTCCCACTGGATGTGAATTCTCCCTGCCCACTGGGTGTGAGTTTTCCTTGCCCTTTTGTGGGTTCTTCCGAGGATGTCGTAGTCGTAATGATTTGTGCAGTCCTTTGAGACATTTGTGATTTGGGGCTATATAAATAAACATTGATTGACTGATTGTTTTTTCGACAAAGAATATTTGTGAAATATTTCTTCAAACTTATTATGATTAAAATTCCCCCCAAAATATTCTGTCAAATCTAGAAAATCTGTAGAATCAAATTTAAATCCTATTTTAAAGTCTTTTGAATTACTTTAAAATTTTTGTTCTGGAAAATCTAGAAGAATTAAAGATTTGTCTTTGATGGACATATAGTTTAGTCCAATTTGTTATATATTCTAACAAAGTGCAGATTGGATTTTAACCTATTTAAAACATGTCATCAAAATTCTAAAATTAATCTTAATCAGGAAAAATGACTAATGATGTTCCAGAATTTTTTATTTTTTTATTTTTTCAAGAAGATTCGAATTAGCTAGTTCTTCTCTTCTTTTTTTTCGGTTGAATTTTGAATTTTAAAGAGTCGAAATTGAAGATAAACTATGTTTCAAAATCAAATTTTCACTTATTTTGTGTTTTCTCCTCTTTTAAATGGTTCAATTTAGTTTTTTTTCCCCATCATTTATTGTCTACAAAAAACCTTCCGTAAAAGGAAAAAAAAATGTACGACAGAATGACAGACAGAAATATCCATTTTCTTATATATATATAGATTTATTTATTAAAGGTAAATTGACCAAATTGGTTATTTCTGGCAATTTATTTAAGTGTGTATCAAACTGGTAGCCCTTGGCATTATTCAGTACCCAAGAAGTAGCTCTTGCTTTCAAAAAGGTTGCTGACTCCTGCTTTACACGGATTCGGACTGTCCGTGACGTCACGACACACCCCTATATGGTTGGGGAGACAGCAGGCGACATCATTTGGAGTGACCAGTCTCTCCACCAATGGGAGAGGAGCTCGCGCTAGTGAGACGAGCTGTGATTGGCCGCCGGGTGATTATATATATGTATAGATATGTGGCGTGGCTCCACTGAAGGGGGCGGGACACTGTTTGTTTTTTTTGTTTTTTTAGGCAGCGAAGCGCTTGTCCATTGATATTTACAAGAAGACCGGATTAATGATATTTTTCGCATGGACGCATGTAAGTGGAGGGTTTATCTCGCTGTTTTTTTTTGCTTTAGACTCGAGTTGACTTATTTCCCCTGTCTGCTTTCGACTGTGTTGAAAAGTAGCGTTAGCATAAACAAAGTATGCTAGCCGGGGTGTTGTTGTTCTTTTCATGTTGCCGACACGCTCGCGCACGTCCCGCCAAACGTGTCCGCGTGTCCGCTTGTCGTGTTCGTGACGTGACGTGACATTCTCGCTATGGCTCGTGGTCTCGTCCCGCACGGACTCCGTTGAGAAGAAAGACACTTTTAAGTCACGGCCGCGTTTTTTTTTTTTTTTTTTTTTTTTTTTTTGCCCCGTGAAATTTTCACGTCGTGACATCTCGCAAAAAAACCCACCGGAACGACGACAGGTCTGTTTTTTTAAAACTCGCGTGAGAGCGCCACGCTGCGTGATCATGATTATGTCAAAGGTGAAGTGTTGCGTCATGTGCCACTTGTTATACCGCCCCCCCCCTTCTTAAATATAACAACAAAGGCTTTTATGTTAACGACGGGTTTCTTTATAAAATGGTTGCATTGCTTAAATCAGTGGTTTTCAACCACTGTGCCGCGGTCGTGGGAGATTATCTAATTTCACCTATTTTTGTTAAAATATATTTTTTTTAGCAAACCAGTAATTATAGTCTGCAAATGATGTGTTGTTGTTGAGTGTCGGTGCTGTCTAGAGCTGGGCAGAGTAACCGTGTAATACTCTTCCATATCAGTAGGTGGCAGGAGGTAGCTAATTGCTTTGTAGATGTCGATACAGCGGGAGGCATCATGCAGGTAAAAAGGTATTCAATGCATAAACAAAAAGTTAGTGCCCCTAAGAAAAGGTATTGAATCTTAGGGAAGGCTATGCAGAACAGAACTAAAACTGAACTGGCTACAAAGTACACAAAAACAGAATGCTGGACGACAGCAAAGACTTACTGTGGAGCAAAGATGGCTTCCGCAATGTACATCCCAACATGACATGACAATGTCCCCAGGATGAAGGATAAAAACAAAGTAAATGCGGGAAATATCGTTCAAAAGGAAGACATGAAACTGCTACAGGAAAACACAGAGAAAAAAACACCAAAATAAGAGCGCAAGACAAGAACTAAAAGACTACACACAAAAAAACGGAAAAAAAGTCAAAATAAGTCAGGGTGTGATGTGACAGGTGGTGACAGTACACCTACTTTGAGACAAGAGCTATAGTCATGCATGCTTGCTTATGCTTTAAAGTCATATCCAACAATTGTGACGACGACTTTTTACTGTCAACTGAGTTTCGTTTTTGAATGATTTCTGCTGGTGGTGTGCCTACGCATTTTTTCAACGCAAAAAAATGTGCCCTGGCTTAAAACAGGTTGGAAAACACTGATCTAATGTCACCTATTTGGGGTCAAAATATTTTTTTAGTAAACCAGTAATTATAGTCTGCAAATGATGTGTTGTTGTTGAGTGTCGGTGCTGTCTAGAGCTGGGCAGAGTAACCCTGTAATACTCTTCCATATCAGGAGGTAGCTAATTGCTTTGTAGATGTCGATACAGCAGGAGGCAGTATGCAGGTAAAAAGGTGTTTAATGCATAAACAAGAAATAAACAAAAGGTAAGTGCCCCTAAGAAAAGGCATTGAAGCTTAGGGAAGGCTATGCAGAACAGAACTAAAACTGAACTGGCTACAAAGTAAACAAAAACAGAATGCTGGACGACAGCAAAGACTTACTGTGGAGCAAAGATGGCTTCCGCAATGTACATCCCAACATGACATGACAATGTCCCCAAGGATGAAGGATAAAAACAAAGTCAATGCGGGAAATATCGTTCAAAAGGAAGACATGAAACTGCTACAGGAGAACACAGAGAAAAAGCCAGCAAAATAGGGGCGTAAGACAAGAACTAAAAGACTACACACAAGAAAACAGCAAAAAAGTCGAAATAAGTCAGGGTATGATGTGACAGGTGGTGACAGTACACCTACTTTGAGACAAGAGCTATAGTCATGCATGCTTGGTTATGCTTTAAAGTCATATCCAACAATTGTGACGACAACTTTTTACTGTCAACTGAGTTTCGTTTTTTAATAATTTCTGCTGGTGGTGTGCCTACGCATTTTTTCAACGCAAAAAAATGTGCCCTGGCTTAAAACAGGTTGGAAAACACTGATCTAATTTCACCTATTTGGGTTAAAAATATTTTTTTTTGCAAAGCAGTAATTATAGTCTGCAAATGATGTGTTGTTGTTGAGTGTCGGTGCTGTCTAGAGCTGGGCAGAGTAACCGTGTAATACTCTTCCATATCAGTAGGTGGCAGGAGGTAGCTAATTGCTTTGTAGATGTCGATACAGCGGGAGGCAGAATGCAGGTAAAAAAGGTATTTACTGCCTAAATAACAAATAAACAAAAGGTGAGTGCCTCTAAGAAAAGGCATTGAAGCTTAGGGAAGGCTATGCAGAACAGAACTAAAACTGAACTGGCTACAAAGTAAACAAAAACAGAATGCTGGACGACAGCAAAGACTTACTGTGGAGCAAAGATGGCTTCCGCAATGTACATCCCAACATGACATGACAATGTCCCCAGGATGAAGGATAAAAACAAAGTAAATGCGGGTAATATCGTTCAAAAGGAAGACATGAAACTGCTACAGGAAAACACCGAGAAAAAGCCAGCAAAATAGGAGCGCAAGACAAGAACTAAAAGACTACACACAAAAAAACGGAAAAAATGTCGAAATAAGTCAGGGTATGATGTGACAGGTTGTGACAGTACACCTACTTTGAGACAAGAGCTATAGTCATGCATGCTTAGTTATGCTTTAAAGTCATATCCAACAATTGTGACGACAACTTTTTACTGTCAACTGAGTTTCGTTTTTGAATGATTTCTGCTGGTGGTGTGCCTACGCATTTTTTCAACTCAAAAAATGTGCCCTGGCTTAAAACAGGTTGGAAAACACTCATCTAATTTCACCTATTTGGGTTCAAAATATTTTTTTAGTAAACCAGTAATTATAGTCTGCAAATGATGTGTTGTTGTTGAGTGTCGGTGCTGTCTAGAGCTGGGCAGAGTAACCCTGTAATACTCTTCCATATCAGGAGGTAGCTAATTGCTTTGTAGATGTCTATACAGCGGGAGGCAGCATGCAGGTAAAAAGGTATTTAATGCATAAACAAGAAATAAACAAAAGGTAAGTGCCCCTAAGAAAAAGGCATTGAAGCTTAGGGAAGGCTATGCAGAACAGAACTAAAACTGAACTGGCTACAAAGTAAACAAAAACAGAATGCTGGACGACAGCAAAGACTTACTGTGGAGCAAAGATGGCTTCCGCAATGTACATCCCAACATGACATGACAATGTCCCCAGGATGAAGGATACAAACAAAGTAGATGCGGGAAATATCGCTCAAAAGGAAGACATGAAACTGCTACAGAAAAAGCCAGCAAAATAGGAGCGCAAGACAAGAACTAAAAGACTACACACAAGAAAACAGCAAAAAAATCCAATTAAGTCAGGGTGTGATGTGACAGGTGGTGACAGTACACCTACTTTGAGACAAGAGCTATAGTCATGCATGCTTGGTTATGCTTTAAAGTCATATCCAACAATTGTGACGACGACTTTTTACTGTCAACTGAGTTTCGTTTTTTAATGATTTCTGCTGGTGGTGTGCCTACGCATTTTTTCAACGCAAAAAAATGTGCCCTGGCTTAAAACAGGTTGGAAAACACTGATCTAATGTCACCTATTTGGGGTCAAAATATTTTTTTAGTAAACCAGTAATTATAGTCTGCAAATGATGTGTTGTTGTTGAGTGTCGGTGCTGTCTAGAGCTGGGCAGAGTAACCCTGTAATACTCTTCCATATCAGGAGGTGGCTAATTGCTTTGTAGATGTCGATACAGCAGGAGGCAGTATGCAGGTAAAAAGGTGTTTAATGCATAAACAAGAAATAAACAAAAGGTAAGTGCCCCTAAGAAAATGCATTGAAGCTTAGGGAAGGTTATGCAGAACAGACCTAAAACTGAACTGGCTACAAAGTAAACAAAAACAGAATGCTGGACGACAGCAAAGACTTACTGTGGGGCAAAGATGGCTACCGCAATGTACATCCGAACATGACGTGACAATGTCCCCAGGATGAAGGATAAAAACAAAGTCAATGCGGGAAATATCGTTCAAAGCAATACATGAAACTGCTACAGGAAAACACAGAGAAAAAGCCAGCCAAATAGGAGCGCAAGACAAGAACTAAAAGACTACACACAAGAAAACAGCAAAAAAGTGCAAATAAGTCAGGGTGTGATGTGACAGGTGGTGACAGTACACCTACTTTGAGACAAGAGCTATAGTCATGCATGCTTGGTTATGCTTTAAAGTCATATCCAACAATTGTGACGACAACTTTTTACTGTCAACTGAGTTTCGTTTTTGAATGATTTCTGCTGGTGGTGTGCCTACACATTTTTTCAACGCAAAAAATGAGCCCTGGCTTAAAACAGGTTGGAAAACACTGATCTAATTTCACCTATTTGGGGTAAAAATATTTTTTTTAGTAAACCAGTAATTATAGTCTGCAAATGATGTGTTGTTGTTGAGTGTCGGTGCTGTCTAGAGCTGGGCAGAGTAACCCTGTAATACTCTTCCATATCAGGAGGTAGCTAATTGCTTTGTAGATGTAGATACAGCAGGAGGCAGTATGCAGGTAAAAAAGGTATTTAATGCATAAACAAGAAATAAACAAAAGGTAAGTGCCCCTAAGAAAAGGCATTGAAGCTTAGGGAAGGCTATGCAGAACAAAACTAAAACTGAACTGGCTACAAAGTAAACAAAAAAAGAATGCTGGACGACAGCAAAGACTTACTGTGGAGCAAAGATGGGTTCCGCAATGTACATCCCAACATGACATGACAATGTCCCCAGGATGAAGGATAAAAACAAAGTCAATGCAGGAAATATCGTTCAAAGCAATACATGAAACTGCTACAGGAAAACACAGAGAAAAAAACACCAAAATAAGAGCGCAAGACAAGAACTAAAAGACTACACACAAAAAAACGGAAAAAATGTCAAAATAAGTCAGGGTGTGATGTGACAGGTGGTGACAGTACACCTACTTTGAGACAAGAGCTATAGTCATGCATGCTTGGTTATGCTTTAAAGTCATATCCAACAATTGTGACGACAACTTTTTACTGTCAACTGAGTTTCGTTTTTGAATGATTTCTGCTGGTGGTGTGCCTACGCATTTTTTCAACGCAAAAAGATGTGCCCTGGCTTAAAACAGGTTGGAAAACACTGATCTAATTTCACCTATTTGGGTTCAAAATATTTTTTTAGTAAACCAGTAATTATAGTCTGCAAATGATGTGTTGTTGTTGAGTGTCGGTGCTGTCTAGAGCTGGGCAGAGTAACCGTGTAATACTCTTCCATATCAGTAGGTGGCAGGAGGTAACTAATTGCTTTGTAGATGTCGATACAGCGGGAGGCAGAATGCAGGTAAAAAAGGTATTTACTGCATAAATAACAAATAAACAAAAGGTGAGTGCCCCTAAGAAAAGGCATTGAAGCTTAGGGAAGGCTATGCAGAACAAAACTAAAACTGAACTGGCTACAAAGTAAACAAAAAAAGAATGCTGGACGACAGCAAAGACTTACGGTGGAGCAAAGATGGCTTCCGCAATGTACATCCAAACATGACATGACAATGTCCCCAGGATGAAGGATAAAAACAAAGTCAATGCGGGAAATATCGTTCAAAGCAATACATGAAACTGCTACAGGAAAACACAGAGAAAAAAACACCAAAATTAGAGCGCAAGACAAGAACTAAAAGACTACACACAAAAAAACGGAAAAAAAGTCAAAATAAGTCAGGGTGTGATGTGACAGGTGGTGACAGTACACCTACTTTGAGACAAGAGCTATAGTCATGCATGCTTGCTTATGCTTTAAAGTCATATCCAACAATTGTGACGACAACTTTTTACTGTCAACTGAGTTTCGTTTTTGAATGATTTCTGCTGGTGGTGTGCCTACGCATTTTTTCAACGCAAAAAATGAGCCCTGGCTTAAAAAAGGTTGAAAAACACTGGCTTAAATGACATTTTCCTTTGCATTTATGCAAGACTAAAAAGGGGGCGTCATCTGTGCAAACCTGAACCTACTACACCCCCTTTCTGTTCTCTCCTCCCCCCTGACTGACCGTGTTTCTGCCCCTAATTCACTCCCCTTTTTTTTTTTTTTCCTCCTTCTTGTTGACAGTTTATACCGAGGAAAAGTTTTTCGCCGGGAAGGATTTCTTAGGCCTGGCTCGGAGAATTTGCCCACCTTGGCTGCAACATTTTTGCCGCCCACCCACCTTTCAGCTACCATTGCACACAGCGAACGTTGATATGCCACATCAGGTAAGATACACACACACACACACACACACACACACACACACACACACACTGGGCCATATAGTGCATGCTGCTACTATAGAGCACATGGTCTGTACATCATCATGCAGACCCTCCCCTCTCTCTTTGTTTCCCCTCCTTTAGGGTACACTGCAAAGCAACAGCCTGCATGCTTATTTCGCATTGCAGACTGCACACTTTTTCCAGCACACACTAGGCCCTGTAATGTTTTTTTGTGCTTGGTGTTTGTGGTTTTTGTGTTTGCGTATGTGTGTGTGTGTGTGTGTGAGGCAGCTGCTGCTTCCCTCCACATTCCACATGTGTGTGTGTGTTTGCTGAAAATGATGAGCAGCAACAAGAGCATTAGATTAGCGTGCATTTGTGATGTAAACACGGGAGGGAAGACGCCGTAAAGAGACTGTAAAGATGTGATCTCTACATGTCTCCTAAAGCAGTGTTTTTCAACCTTTTTTTGGGTTATTTGCGTTGAAAAAAATCCACAGGCACACCACTAGCAGAAATCATTAAAAAAAGGATTGATTAAATGATTGATTGAGATTGATTGAGACTTTTATTAGTAGATTGCACAGTACAGTACATATTCCGTACAATTGACCACTAAATGGTAACACCCCAATAAGTTTTTCAACTTGTTTAAGTCGGGGTCCACGTTAATCAATTCATGGTACACATATATACTATCAGCATAATACAGTCATCACACAGGTTAATCATAAGAGTATATGCATTGAATTATTTACAATCTGGGGGTTGGGATGTGGAAGGGGGTTAGGTTTGGTTGATATCAGCACTTCAGTCATCAACAATAGTATCATGTGAGAAATGTACTTTGTAACAGTGTAGGTCTGACTTGGTAGTTAATGTATAGCGAGCAGTGAACATAGCGAGCTCAGAAAGCATAACAACAAGTACATACATTTGATTAATTACATTTGATTATTTGCAATCCGGGGAGGTGGGATGTGGTGGAGTGAGGGTGTTAGTGTAGGGTTGTAGTTGCCTGGAGGTGTTGTTTTATTGCACTTTTGAAGGAGGATAGAGATCAACTTTTTCTTTACACCTGTTGGGAGTGCATTCCATATTTGATGGAAACTCAGTTGACAGTAAAAAGTTGTGGCAATTGTTGGATATGACTATAAAGCATAACCAAGCGTGCATGCCTTTAGCTCTTGTCTCAAAGTAGATGTACCGTCACCATCTTTCACATCACACCCCGACTTATTTGGCTTTTTTGCTGTTTTCCTGTGTTTAGTGTTTTAATTCTTGTCTTGCGCTGCTATTTTGCTGGCTTTTTCTCTGTTTCTGGTATTTTCCTGTAGCAGTTTCATGTCTTCCTTTGAGCGATATTTCCCGCATCTGCTTTGTTTTAGCAATCAAGAATATTTATCCTTTTTTGTGTGGACATTGTTGATTGTCATGTCATGTTGGGATGTACTTTGTGGACGCTGTCTTTGCTCCAGAGTAAGTCTTTGCTGTCGTCCAGCATTCTGTTTTTGTTTACTTTGTAGCCAGTTCAGTTTTAGTTTTGTTCTGCATAGCCTTCCCTAAGCTTCATAGTCTTTTCTTAGGGGAACTCACCTTTTGTTTATTTTTGGTTTAAGCATTAGACACCTGTTTCCGACATCTACAAAGTAATTAGCTACCGCCTGCCACCTACTGATATGGAGTATAACACGGTTATTTTAATATATAATTCCGCCGACTGAATTTTTTACCGTTAAATCAACTTTTGTGTTGTTTTCTACTAACATACAATAAGACACTAAAACATTAAAAGACGAAAAAAATAAAATAAAAATTAAATAACAATATTTTAAAATCTGCAGCTCTGTTGTTTGAATTTTACAGCTAAAAACAGTGGTATTGTTTTTCCGTTTATTCTATTTTTTTAATGCTGTAAAAACCTCACTGCTTTTACTGTAAACTTCTGGGGGCTGAGCTGCCAGTTTTTTTAAAGTAAAATTGTAATTATTTTTACAGCTTATGTAAAAAAATATATTGTTAATGTATTATATAAGTACATGTATATTAATATATTACTCATTGTTAAAAGTGGCCCTCTGACACCCCTGAATTGATGACATGTGCAACCCACAAGCACACAAAAGGCTCGTCAACCACCCACATTTCAATTGTGTTTCAATCAGGGGTAATTTGGAGATCAGTTTCTCCAACATATGTCAGAAAGGCACCCCGTAGTTTTTGAAGCTTTCATTCAATGGCAATGCAGAACATCTTTAATTCAGCGGGTGTGGCAAGGAGGCGATGTTGCCTTGCAATTTAGCAAAGCAAGTCTTACAGCCAACAAAGTGGTGAAAGCTGCAAGATTCTTTTTAGATTTGTTAAGGGTAAATGACTGAGGTGCTACCCCCAAATCACTTGGAGGATTCTGTTCAATTCTTTAGCCAGTGACCACGGACAAAGTGTTAAAAATGTGCAATGATACATTTTTTAAATCAGATTGATCACATTTTGGAATTGGATTAATCTTGATTAATCACAGGTGATTGTTTGCTTGCATTATTGAAATTAGTTAAAACAATATGTCAATATTTGTACAGAAATGCAATGTTATCGTCAATATTTCATCCAGGAACATTTTTTTTTAAGATTTTACTTGAATCCATTGATTTACACAAAACATGGAAGCCGTTTTATCTAAAGTTCCTTCAGGCTGTATTTTGAAAAGAGTGAAATTTGCCAGTGTGTTTTTTTTTGTAGTGACTCATGCATTGATCTGACCACTGACCGTATGGCAGTTAAGGTGAAAGAGCTTGCACGGTCAGTATAAATTGCATGAGTGTACATAATAATGCCATCATTTTTTGTGATTAATCAGATGAGTTAACTTGTTAATTTTGACAGCCCTAATAAATACACAGGTGAACATTAGGAAAGAAACATAGATATAAGTTGTACACGATAAATGCATATGAGAATGGTGACTGTACTACAATATCTATATATAAATATGCAGATGTTCTATCACTAACCGTATTTCCTTGAATTGCCGCTGGGGCGCAAATTAATTTAAAACCTCTTCTCACTCCGGCGTTCACCAAAGGCATGCGGTAAAGGCAAGCATGCGCTAGTTATTTTAAAACCTCTTCTCACTACGGGGCTTACCAAAGGCAAGCGGTAAATTTAGGCCTGCACTTATAAACTTGAGTGTGATGTAAGGATACCATCATGAAAAGCACATTTAATAAAAGAAAATGTTATTATGGTCTTACCTTTACTTATAATTGAAGTCCATGCATAGCTCCCTCTGATCAAAAGCATCGATTACTTGTTTATAGAAGTCTTCCTTATCTGTCTTCAGTTTTAAAAGTCTCTCTGTCTCGATGGAGGTCTTCCTTTATCACCTCCTGCTTCAATTGAAAGTCCAGTTTAGAAAACGGTTTTATTTTAGATATGTAATCCTCCATGTTAAAAGTGCAAGCGAGAAGAAAAAATAAACGATCGCTGCTCACTCTTGCTGCTTGTTGTCACTTCTTCTGCAGCCGCGTAGTCTCAAGAAGGATCACTAGCGTCCTCTACCACCAGGAGGCGGGAGTCATTTAATGACTCATATTTGACACACGCAGCTACGGTATATTAATAAAACACAGCTGCTTACTGTTCTTTTTAGCATATTCAATAGCTTGGATCTTAAATCCTACTGAATAGCTCTTAATCTTCTTCCCTTTATGCGATTTCAAATGATTGAAATCAGCCTCCTCCATTTTGAAAATGATGACAGGTGAAGTGTCACTCGTGACGTGACGAGTTTGACCCGGTGGAAATTCTAGGCATATGCTAATTATTTGGCGAAACGAGTTTGACCCGGCGGAAATTCTAGACATGCACTAATAAAAATAATATTTTTCGAAACAAGTTTGACCCGGCAGTAATTCTAGGCAGGCGCATACTAAAGGAAATACGGTATATATACAAAATACCTTTTTACAGTGCTTTTTTTTTTTTTCAAATGAGCAATATTTTTCCTCTATCTTCCGATAGTCATGCAAGCCATCTTCTGTCATTTTTTTGAAAGCTCACAGACAAAATAAGAAGGAACAAAACAAAGTGGATTGAATTTATGAGTTTGGTCTTGGTCCAAATGAGAGTTGCTGTCATTGTAACTTAACGGCAGTGCCAAGAAATGTTTTTAGTGCATTGCATAATGTAATTTAATGAATAGTCTGTTACAGGGTCAAACTGTGCATTTTACATTGCTTCTATAGAATTGACGGGCGCACCGGGTTTAGCATTCAGCCAAGTTCCGTACGCAGTCAAGCTTTTTCTGTGTATCCATCCATTTTGTACCGCTTATTTTTTGTGTAAAAATACTTTAACCTCAGTATAAATAAAGTTCAAACCCCCAAACTGTTCAGTCTCCCTTTGATGCATGGGTGTTGCTGAAGACGAGTCGCTGAGCCGTGCTTTTTAAGCATTCTTAACTGTCATGCAAGTGGAAAAATACATTGATTGCTGTATATAGTAAACGTGCAAGGGTGCTATGGGGTGAGTTTCTTCACATTAAGGGCATGTTTCCGCAGGAACAAAGTAGTAAAAGTAGTGATTTTCTGTACATTATTGCGTGCAGCTGACATTTTGAAAATGATTTCCTATTCACACGTCTGGAAAAAACTGTCATTTGCCTCTCGGGCCACTTGTGTTCTCAGAAACATTTATGTTGTTTTTTTTGTAGCTTATTTTTTGTTTTTTTCTGCATGAATTCAAGTACGATAAAAATTTTTTTGTCATTGTTCTTATTTTGGATTCAGCCATGTTGTTCTGGGTAGCTGAGAAGGAGACAATCTGTGCTGTGCTACCTGCACCTTGTCACAACTTCCATTTCTGCTTCTACGGTTATCATCATCATATCCCTGTGGTGGCCTGAGAATAAATACTGTAAATTCTGGACTATTTTCCTACGCTTTCAACCCTGATGCTTATAAATTTGTGCATCTAATTGACAGCTATTTCTCTGCTAACGGCCATAATGTTTAGATTTTTAATACTGTTAATTCCGGACTATTTTCCTACACTTTCAATTCTGCTGCTTATAAATTAGTGCAGCTAATTGATAGATATTTCTCTGCTAACGGCCATAGTATTTAGAATTTTAACAACTAGTTTCAACAGACACTGAAAAGGTGTGTTGTTGTTCGTGCTATGGCTCCATCTTTTGGAAGAGTTTGCGTGGAGTGAATATCTGCCGTATTTCCCTTTTTTGTTTAGTGCTTTTAACCGGAAGTACAAGTGCTGCTCCGTCTTGTATTTATCCTTAGCGATTCTACTCGTATGGATTCTTCATTCATAACTCCAAACAACGTTTGTGAGTTTTACAATATAACTAAAACAATTTGTACGTACTAAACTGTGGGGTTTTGAAGTTATACCGTACAACATGTCCATTTTGCTTCACATTGAGTTTTTTATTTCAAACATGCAAGCATACAAGATGATACATCACAATTTCCAGATTCTCTTTTCAACATGTTGGAAAAGGAGTAGGAAGGAGCAGAGTTGATTTAATCCTACCCCTTTTCTTTTACATAACAGTTGCTAAAACCTTTGTTCGCTTCCTGTTCTCAATATACTCACAATATACTCCTTAAGTAATCACAATAAAAAAAATACTCTGTGAAGTAAGTTACATTTCATATGGTAAGATGAGTAAGACTATTTTGAAAAAATGAATGGAGGGATGAAATCTATTCAGAATGTTTGTCATGGTTTTTCTTCTTTGTACTTTGTAAACACTTCAAGTTTGAAGAGTTTCTTGAAGTGGATCACATTACTACATTGTTTGATTGCTTTGCTTAATCATTTCCATCATTTAATTCCACACACTGAAATCCTGAAGGTCTTAAGTGTTGCCCGTGCATACAAATGTTTTAAATTACATTTTTCTCTAAGATTAGGTTTCTCCTCTTTTTTTGAGAAGAATTGCTGTATATTCTTGGGTAGCAGGTATAGTTTGCTTTGTGTATAATTTTAATTTGCTTGCAAATTCACTATGTCGTGGAATTTCAGTATTTTTGATCGAATAAACAAAGTGTTTGTATGTTCTATATATCCAACATTATGTATTATTATAACTGATCTTTTTTGTAACACCGTTAATGAATGAATGAATCAATCAATCAATGTTTATTTATATAGCCCCAAATCACAAATGTCTCAAAGGACTGCACAAATCATTACGACTACAACATCCTCGGAAGAACCCACAAAAGGGCAAGGAAAACTCACACCCAGTGGGCAGGGAGAATTCACATCCAGTGGGACGCCAGTGACAATGCTGACTATGAGAAACCTTGGAGAGGACCTCAGATGTGGGCAACCCCCCCCCCCTCTAGGGGACCGAAAGCAATGGATGTGGAGCGGGTCTAACATGATACTGTGAAAGTTCAATCCATAGTGGCTCCAACACAGCCGCGAGAGTTCAGTTCAAAGCGGATCCAAGACAGCAGCGAGAGTCCCGTCCACAGGAGACCATCTCAAGCGGAGGCGGATCAGCAGCGTAGAGATGTCCCCAACCGATACAGGCGAGCGGTCCATCCTGGGTCCCGACGAGCGGTCCATCCTGGGTCTCGACTCTGGACAGCCAGTACTTCATCCATGGTCATCGGACCGGACCCCCTCCACAAGGGAGGGGGGGACATAGGAGAAAGAAAAGAAGCGGCAGATCAACTGGTCTAAAAAGGGAGTCTATTTAAAGGCTAGAGTATACAGATGAGTTTTAAGGTGAGACTTAAATGCTTCTACTGAGGTAGCATCTCGAACTGTTACCGGGAGGGCATTCCAGAGTACTGGAGCCCGAACGGAAAACGCTCTATCGCCCGCAGACTAGAATGAAGTGTACTTTTGTAATTATTTCCCCAAATTTCTACACAACAACTCAGATATGTAACACTAGTGAGCAGTAGAGAATATAAAATGATTTCTGGTCTAGAACATGTTTTGCTTTATTCATTATTGGCGTGTTTGTTGCTACTTTATGTTGTATACGGTCTTTTTTACACAAGATTTCCAGTTCAGTTTATCATTAATCATTATACCTAGAAATTTGGTTTTATTCACTTTTTTCAATTTCTATTCCGTCTACGTCTATTTGTCATTGACTTTCTCTTCTACTGTTACCAAATAGCATTATTTTAGTTTTGCTGGGATTCAAAGAGTCTGTATTTTGTCAAACCATCTTTTTAATTTGTTAATTTCTTCTGTTATTATTGTTGTGACAATGCAATGGCTCTCTTGCTATTATTTGTATTATTATAGATTTCAATGTTGTTTTTTGGCTTATCACCACTCCATGATTCGGTTTCGTAATGTTGCATAATGAAACCTCACTGTTTGTCACGGCCCTCTGATGTCCTATAAAAGTTCCTCCTACACTTATTCTTACCTCAGTGGGATTGAAGAGCATGCGTGTGTTTGTTTTCCCCCCCTATCCTCTAATGCAGTGTTTTGCAACCTTTTTGGAGCCAAGGCACATTTTTTTCATTGAAAAAATGCGGCGGCACACCACCAGCAGAAAACATTAAACAACAACTCAGTTGACAGTAAAAAGTTGTCGTCGCAATTGTTGGATATGACTTTAAAGAATAAGCAAGCATGCATGACTATAGCTCTTGTCTCAAAGTAGGTGTACTGTCACCACCTGTCACATCACACCCTGACTTATTTTCATTTTTTTGCTCTTTTCCTGTGTGTAGTGTTTTGCTTCTTGTCTTGCGCTCCTATTTTGCTGGCTTTTTCTCTTTTTTTGGTATTTTCCTGTAGCAGTTTCATGTCTTCCTTTGAGCGAAATATCCCGCTTCTACTTTGTTTTAGCGGTCAAGAGTATTTCACTTGTTTTTATCCTTTTTGATTGTCATGTCATGTTGGGATGTACCTTTGTGGATGTCGTCTTTGCTCCACAGTAAGTCTTTGCTGTCGTCCAGCATTCTGTTTTTGTTTACTTTGTAGCCAGTTCAGTTTTAGTTTTGTTCGGAATAGCCTTCCTTAAGCTTCAAAGCCTTTTTTTTAGGGGCACTCACCTTTTGTTTATTTTTGGTTTAAGCATTAGTTACCTTTTTACCTTCACGCTGCCTCCCTCTTTTTCCGACATCTACAAAGCAATTAGCTACCGGCTGACACCTACTGATATGGAAGAGTATTAAAAGTTACTCTGCCCAGCTCTAGACAGCATCGACACTCAACAACAACACATCATTTGCAGACTATAATTACTGCTTTGCTAAATATATTTTTAACCCAATTAGGTGAAATTACATAATCTCCCACGGCACACCCGTGTGCTGCGACACAGTGGTTGTAAAACACTGGCATAATGAAACCTCACTGTTTGTCACGGCCCACTGATGTCCTATAAAAGTTCCTTCTACACATTTATTCTTACCTCAGTGGGATAGAAGAGCATGCATGTTTGTTTTTTTTCCCGTCCTCTAATGAGGCGATAAATTCGTGCACTTTGTTGCCTTTTTGGTCTTTAGCAGGGTAAAAGACAGGTTGTAAAATGATAACAGATGCATGTGGGGCCTCACAGTGCAATGCCCTGTTTTGATATGTAAGCTAATTCCCAACAATGTGTAGCGCACGTGTGCGCCAATACTCTACCTGGCGGCCATCAAAAGGCACCGTTTGCTGCTCGCCGTGCTTATTGTTTACACAGCAGTGTGTCGTGCCAATGCAGATACAATATGTCTGCACTTGTTGCTTAGCTTCGTCTGTGACTTAAGACGTGTGTGTGCCTGCGTGCGGGACTAATTGATGACACCGCTGTTTGTCAAGCCCGTCTGACATGATTCAAAGGTTGTTTCAGAGGTCTATTGACGTGAATCAGTGATTTATTCAGATTAAACTTAGCGGGAGGGTGAGCATGTGCCCTAAATAGACACTGTTGTCCTGGCAAAAGATTGATTTAAAACAGGTTTGCATTTAGGCTGCAATGTCATCCGGCCTTCACAAGCTGACGGTCAAGCGTGCATTTTACCGTTTAAAAATCTGTGTGGTTAGTGACACTTTTTTAAATTGTGTTTTTCTATTAAATTGACTTTTCTGTGATGTGTAAAGTTCAAGTTGAAAATAGTAAATGAAAATGTGTAGTTTCCTCTGCCTTCTGTTCTGCTAGCCATTCTGTTGTCATACAAGAATGTATAGTTTGATTTAGCATGCTGATTGACTCTTCATTTATTAATCTCGTCTATTTCTATTCATTTGTCCATCAGTCAAATATTTTTAAAAACTACTCCAGTTGGTCAGCTGACCATTTATATCCGTGTGTGGCATTGCATTAGTCTTTTACAAGAATAAATAAATACAAACAGAATAATGTCAAGTACACCATCTGATGTGTGGAGACATTTCACCCCAACCAATGTAGGCAGAAAGGCGGTGTACATTTGCAAATAGAGTGCAAAGAGCTATGTCAAAAATGCAACAAAGATAAGGCAGCATATAGACAAGTGCCCAATAATATATCCTTATTGTAATTCCCCATTCATTCCCATATGTGCCCATTAATTCCCATGGACAATGTGCAACTTTAAATAATCCAAAAATAGTAAATATTTCCAAACTTCCCGTGGTAAATTTCCGGAAACTTTCCACCCCTTTGCAACCGTAGTTAGTTAGTGTTTCTGTTTTAAATTAAAATTACGGAAAAAACATGACTGGTGACTGCACTTTGGTAAACCCACTGACTGGCTGACACTAGCTTAAATGCTAACATTAAAACAAAAACCATTATCGTCTTTCCCAATTAAAAAAACGACGGACGGACGGTTAGTGTTGCCGTTTTTAAATTAAAATGACAGAAAAACCATGACTGGTAACTGCACTTTGGTGAACCCACTGACTGACTGGTGTCAGATGGCTAGCTTAAATGCTAACATGAAAATAAAAGCCATTAATGTCTTTCCCAATTAAAAAAACAACCTACCCCAATCTAATTTCATGCAAATACTTTACTTAGTTGGGCACATTGAACCTACAAACTATGCTCTTTCAGAACAGGAATGTGAGACGGCGATATTTTTACGGTGCGTTCAAGAACCGCTGAACAGAGTAGAACCTTACAACGCCTGCCACAATTAATAAATAATAATAATAGATTTCGGTCTGTTTTCTTTTAAATACATCTTTAAAGTGCTGCGGTACAACCAATGTATAAAAAAAAAAGCAGATCCAATTCTAAGATTAACACACTATCAGTGAAGCATAAGAAACACAAAACATGCAAAATAGTGGGTTTTGTAATGGTGTGTCTATTTATTCTAGTAAAGAAAAAACTTTGTTAAAACATTTTGGTGTGTCTATAAGTACTTTTTTGAGCACATACAACATTATCGCGATTACGATAGCTGTGATCATTTTGATCACGATAACCGTTATATGAAATGTTCATATCATTACATAATATTGGTGAATTAGAAATTCTTGCATCAAGGCTCACACTTTTTAGTACACTTCTAAGACTGTGTACTCTTAACAACCTTGATCTCGCTGTGGTAACACACACACACACACACACACACACACTAAATGAAATAAAGGAGTTGGGTCAAATGATATTCATTGAAAGGAAACCTTTTTATTTGTTGCTATTACATTATTTGGTTTGTGGACGCAAAGAAAAACCACAGAGAGGAAACATTAGCGTGGGTACGGTCTCTCTCTCGAAGGTAAAGGAGGAAGTGGTCAGGCTGTAAGTGAGCGACGTCTGGAAGAACCGCAGATACGCTATTAGTAGCGAGCGCCCGAAACGTGACAACAATAACACAAGATTACCTTTCTAATTATTCTTCATTACTGTGCCAGACAATAGCATAACAAGTGAATAAGTTATTTTAGACTTACCTTCATGATGTTCAGAGGACATGTTTGAGTGTGTGAGTGGAAAGCCTGTCCACACATGCAATTTATAAAGCCTTTCATGAAGCGGCCATGTTGCAAAGAATAAATCAGCACTAAAGGAAGTTGGAAAGCCCATTATTTTCATACCGCTTTATTGCATTCACATGTGACTGCTAAATCCTTTATGAACAAGCTGTAATGGGTTCCTTATGGGAAGTAGTTTGCGCGGTCGCGATATACACGTAGCGAGCGTTGTGGCCGGCGGGATTAGGTCTGGTTTCAAAGGCCGCCCGCCATAAGGCGCTTGGGAGAGATCAGCCCAAATCGCGGCTCACCTAACCGTTTAAGTGGAGGCCTTCTGGAATCTTCAGCTTTTACCGGACGCAGCGCAGATGTGAACAATGCTAAAGACTTAGATTTAGCTTAAGTGCTTCAGTTTGATGTTGCGTTCCCACGAGGCCAAGAATGCGTTCGCCACAAAAACCTCTTTGGCGTGCTCAACAGGATACACACAACTGTTGTCTCTGCTCCGAAAGGCTGGCTTTCATGCACAATCATTTTCATTTTCATTTTCATTTTAATGCCTTTCTCCATAGACCTGGAAGGAATGCCTTGAAATATTTGGCTACACTGAAAAAAACTGTTTACCTATGCTGTGTTTGTAACAATCACACCCTGCTTATGAATGCGATTGACTGAGCACCAACACAGGTTTAGAGAGGTGTGGTTACTCTCTCTAGGAATGTTTAATAGCTCCGCTTTTATCTCTAAAAATAACTTTGGAAATACACACCCATTCTTTTTTTAACGGGGACATTAAGGCACAAAGGGGAACTGCACTTTTTTGGAATGTTGCCCATAGGGCTGGGCGATATATGGAATATATTCGAGATATCGCAGGTTTGTTTCTGTGCAATATAGAAAATGACTATAGGGTGATATTGGAGTTTACCATATTTCCTTGAATTGCCGCCGGGTATATAGTATGCGCCTGCCTAGAATTGCTGCCGGGTCAAAGTCGTTTTGCAAAATAATTAGCGCATGCTTAGCATTACCGCCGGCTCAGGATTAACGCCGGGTCAAACTCGTTTTGCCAAATAATTAGCGTATGCCTAGAATTTCCGCCGGGTCAAACTCGTCACGTCACGAGTGACACTTCACTTGTCATCATTTTCAAAATGGAGGAGGCTGATTTCAATCATTTGAAATCACATAAAGGGAAGAAGATTAAGAGCTATTCAGCAGGATTTAAGGTCCAAGCTATTGAATATGCTAAAAAAAACAGTAAGCAGCTATATTTTATTAATATACCGTAGCTGCGTGTGTCAAATATGAGTCATTAAATGACTCCCGCCTCCTGGTGGTAGAGGGCGCTAGCGATCCTTCTTGCGACAACTCGGCTGCAGAAGAAGTGACAACAAGCAGCAAGAGTGAGCAGAGATCGTTTATTTTTTCCTCTCGCTTGCACTTTTAACATGGAGGATTACATATCTAAAATAAAACAGTTTTCTAAACTGGACTTTCAATCGAAGCAGGAGGTAATAAAGGAAGATCTCCATCGAGACAGAGAGACTTTTAAAACTGAAGAAAGACAAGGAAGACTTCTATAAACAAGTTATCAGTACTTTTGATCTGAAGGAGCTGTGCATGGACTTCATTTATAAGTAAAGGTAAGACCATAATGTTTTTTTTTATTAAATGTGCTTTTCATGATGGTATCCTTACATTACACTCAAATTTTTAAGCGCAGGCCTAAATTTACCGCATGCCTTTGGTAAGCGCCGGAGTGAGAAGAGCTTTTAAACTAATTAGCGCCCAGGCGGCAATTCAAGGAAATACGCTACATTCTCATGCAGTTGCTTTTAGCTGCTGGCATTACACTACAGGCTTTTCTCACTCTTTCTTGTCTCTCCTTCTCACATAGACTTAAAACAAGCGCACCTTCTTACATATGTCACATACTGTCACTTCATACGCCACATACGTATACGCCCTCGCGGAGCAGAGAAGTAGTGGAATGGGTAACGTTAGCTGTGAGGTGCGAGTAGTAATACGAGAGAAAGAAGGTTTCAATCTGGTAGCAAATGTTACTAATTGTATTTTATTGTATCATTGATTAAAGGCCTACAGAAATGAGATGTTCTTATTCAAACGGGGATAGCAGGTCCGTTCTATGTGTCATACTTGATCATTTCGCGATATTGCCATATTTTTGCTGAAAGGATTTAGTAGAGAACATCCACGATAAAGTTCGCAACTGTCTGTGTTAACAGAAAAGCCCTGCTTCTACCGGAAGTCGCAGACGATGACGTCACAAGTGTGATGGCTCCTCACATATTCACATTGTTTTTAATGGGAGCCTCCAACAAAAAGTGCTATTCGGACCGAGACAACGACAATTTCCCCATTAATTTGAGCGAGGATGAAAGATTTGTGTGTGAGGATATTGATAACGACGGACTAGAAAAAAACAACAAAAAAGGAGTTGCATTGGGACGGATTCCGATGTTTTTAAACACGTTTACTAGGATAATTCTGGGAAATCCCTTATCTTTCATTTGTGTTGCTAGTGTTTTAGTGAGTTTAACAGTACCTGATAGTCGTAAGGGTGTCTCCACGGGTGTGTTGACTCCAATGTCTCAGGGAAGTCGACGGCAGCTTCATGGACGGCCCAAGCTCTTCTTTTCTCCGGTAAGAAGCGACTTTTTAACCACAATTTTCTCACCGAAACCTGCTGGTTGACATTTGGTCTGGATTCCTGTTTGCTTGACCGCGCTCTGATCCATAGTAGATTTTAACCTCTGGGATTTTTAAACAATAGATAGATAGATAGATAGATACTACTTTATTTATTCCGTCAGGAGAGTTCCTTCAGGAAAATTACAATTTTCAGCACAATCCCATTCAAGATCAGACAAACATTACAGGGAGACAGAACAGGATCGCTGACGGGTCTGCCGGCTTCCAGCGCCCCTTACAAAAAAGATGACATACAGGTAAACAAGGGGGGGGGGTGAAGAAAAAAAATAGAAGATTAAAATAAAATTAAAAAATCGGTCTTAGCCTAGGCCCTGGAGTGGGGGTGCAGACTGAGGCCAAGGGGAATTTAAAAAAAAAAAAAAATCAATGAATCACCGTGTGTTTGTGTGGCTAAAGACTAAAGCTTCCCAACTCCATCTTTCTACCGTGACTTCTCCAATATTAATTGAACAAATTGCAAAAGATTCAGCAACACAGATGTCCAAAATACTGTGTAATTATGCCGTTAAAGCAGAAGACATATAGCTGTGCGTATAGCGCTCATACTTCCTAAAAACGCGTGACGTCTTGCGTACACGTCATCATTACACAACGTTTTCAAAACGAAACTCCTGGGAAATTTTAAAATTGTAATTTAGTAAACTAAAAAGGCCGTATTGGCATGTGTTGCAATGTTAATGTTTCATCACGTGGGACGGCGTGGCGCAGTGGGAGAGTGGCCGTGCGCAACCCGAGGGTCCCTGGTTCAAATCCCCACCTAGTACCAACCTCGTCACGTCCGTTGTGTCCTGAGCAAGACACTTCACCCTTGCTCCTGATGGGTGCTGGTTGGCGCCTTGCATGGCAGCTCCCTCCATCAGTGTGTGAATGTGTGTGTGAATGTGGAAGTAGTGTCAAAGCGCTTTGAGTACCTTGAAGGTAGAAAAGCGCTATACAAGTACAACCCATTTATCATTTATTTATCATTGATATATAAACTATCAGACTGTGTGGTGGCTAGTAGTGGCTTTCAGTAGGCCTTTAAGGGTTCAAGGACTCAAATTTTTGACATTTTAGAAAGGCAACAGATTTATTGTTTATTATTTTATTATATCAGCGCCATGTTGCATAATGTGTGTGTGTGTGTTTGTGTGTGCTTGCAATTCATTTTTGCTGTTGTGCCTTTTTTACTGTACTGTACACTAAAGTTCCTAATGGATAAATTAGGTATTTGAAGTGAATTTAAGGTGCTAAAACGTCGTGTGAAGCACCCGGTCAAATGCCATAAAAAAAAAAAGTATGGCAAACCGGTACTTTTCCAACAGAGTATAGTACCGTTTTTTATTTATTAGTACCACCATACTATACTAGTACCGGTGTACCCTACAACCCTAATTCACACACTTACCTGGGTTGATATATTCTATTGTAATATTAGTGCTATAGCCTTCTCTTGGTTTTTTTCCATTCACTTTAAAATGATAACCATTCTCATCCGAATCGATAGAGCACATTTCTGTGGTAGAAAACACTCACAAATGAGTTTCCGCCAGTGTCTCTGGCGCTCTACTCTTTGTGTCAATGTGTTGAGGCCCGGTGTAAGGGAGCGTTCTGTTGGCAGTAAAGCCTTTTTCCTGCACAAACACACACACTCCCTCCCTGCTTCATTCCTCATCTTCTCTTTCCTGCTTCCAGAGAGAGAGAGAGAGAGAGAGACGATCCCACTGAGGGGATTGGTTGTAATACAGCAGGCCCCCCCACATGGATCTCCTCCCATCACTTCCTGGGACAATTAGCCACCCACAAGGGTTGCTGATGACTGACCCTTCATGTGCACACACACACACCCACACACACACACACGCACGCACGCAATCGCACACACACCACTATGTTGCACAGTGGAAGAGTGGCCGTGCGCAACCCGAGGGTCCCTGGTTCAATCCCCACCTAGTACCAACCTCGTCACGTCCGTTGTGTCCTGAGCAAGACACTTCACCCTTGCTCCTGATGGGTGCTGGTTAGCGCCTTGCATGGCGGCTCCCTCCATCAGTGTGTGAATGTGTGTGTGAATGGGTAAATGTGGAAGTAGTGTCAAAGCGCTTTGAGTACTTTGAAGGTAGAAATGTGCTATACAAGTACAACCCATTGAACAGCAATCCCCAACTATGCGTGCTTTTAGCATAATTGTCATGTACCAGTGTATAAAACAAAGACAATTATAATTTCCAATGCAATTTCTAACATAATTGTCATGTATTAATATATAAAACATACAAAAATTATAATTTCCAATGTAATTTCTAACAAATTTGTCATGTACTAATGTATAAAACAGACAATTATAATTTCCAATGTAATTTCAATCAATCATCAATCAATGTTTACTTATATAGCCCTAAATCAATAGTGTCTCAAAGGGCTGCACAAACCACTACCACATCCTCGGTAGGCCCACATAAGGGCAAGGAAAACTCACACCCAGTGGGACGTCGGTGACAATGATGACTATGAGAACCTTGGAGAGGAGGAAAGCAATGGATGTCGAGCGGGTCTAACATGATACTGTGAAAGTTAAATCCATATTGGATCCAACACAGTCGCGAGAGTCCAGTCCAAAGCGGAGCCAGCAGGAAACCATCCCAAGCGGAGGCGGATCAGCGGCGCAGAGATGTCCCCAGCCGATACACAGGCAAGCAGTACATGGCCACCGGATCAGACCGGACCCCCTCCACAAGGGAGAGTGGGACATAGGAGAAAAAGAAAGCAAACGGCAGATCAACTGGTCTAAAAAGGGAGTCTATTTTAAAGGCTACAGTATACAAATGAGTTTTAAGGTGAGACTTAAATGTTTCTACTGAGGTGGCATCTCGAACTGTTACCGGGAGGACATTCCAGAGTACTGGAGCCCGAAATGAAAACAGACTTTTTTTGGGCTTTGGGAATCACTAATAAGCCGGAGTCCTTTGAAGGCAGATTTCTTGCCGGGACATATGGTACAATACAATCGGCAAGATAGGATGGAGCTAGACCGTGTAGTATTTTATACGTAAGTGGTAAAACCTTAAAGTCACATTTTAAGTGCACAGGAAGCCGGTGCAGGTGAGCCAGTATAGGTATATATGTATGTATATATGTATATAAAGGTATATACAGTATAGGTATATATGTATGTATATATGTATATAAAGGTATATACAGTATAGGTATATATGTATGTATATATGTATATAAAGGTATATACAGTATAGGTATATATGTATGTATATATGTATATAAAGGTATATACAGTATAGGTATATATGTATGTATATATGTATATAAAGGTATATACAGTATAGGTATATATGTATGTATATATGTATATAAAGGTATATACAGTATAGGTATATATGTATGTATATATGTATATAAAGGTATATACAGTATAGGTATATATGTATGTATATATGTATATAAAGATATATACAGTACAGGCGTAATGTGATCAGACTTTCTTGTTCTTGTCAAAAGTCTAGCAGCCGCATTTTGGACCAACTGTAATCTTTTAATGCTAGACATGGGGAGACCCGAAAATAATACGTTACAGTAGTCGAGGCGAGACGTAACAAACGCGTGGATAATGATCTCAGCGTCTTTAGTGGACAAAATGGAGCGAATTTTAGCGATATTACGGAGATGAAAGAAGGCCGTTTTAGTAACGCTTTTAATGTGTGACTCAAAGGAGAGAGTTGGGTTGAAGATAATACCCAGATTCTTTACTGAGTCGCCTTGTTTAATTGTTTGGTTGTCAAATGTTAGAGTTGTATTATTAAATAGAGGTCGGTGTCTAGCAGGGCCGATAATCAGCATTTCCGTTTTTTTGGCGTTAAGTTGCAAAAAGTTAGCGGACATCCATTGTTTAATTTCATTAAGACACGCCTCCAGCTGACTACAATCCGGCGTGTTGGTCAGCTTTAGGGGCATGTAGAGTTGGGTGTCACCGTATTTGCGTATGATTTCTAACATAATTGTCATGTATCGATGTATAAATCAAAGACAATTTTTATTTCCAATGTCATTTTTTAGCATAATTGTCAAATGAGCACAGAATTGTGGTAGTTTGTTTTGAATTTACATTAATATACTGTAAAGAAAAATGTTAAATGTATTGTAATTTTTATCAATTTGATGGTTAGTTTGGTGTAAAGTTAGATATTTTTATTTAGACAAAAACATGTTTGGAAAGTATGAAAATATACTGTGATATTTGTTGCAATAATGGATACTACTAAAGTTTTAAAAGGTATGCAATTTAAAGCAGTACATATTTTTTTTTCTGTCAAAATGGAGTAAATATGATATACTATATTGAAACATATCATTTCCAGGTGTTTGCGGGCCAGATATAATGACATTGCGGGCCAGATCTGGCCCGCGAGCCCTTGAGCAGACACCACTGCTATAGCAGTTAGATATACTTGGGCTGTTTCACTTTACTTTTTGTGTCTTGTCTTTGTCTAGAAAATTCTACGCACGGGATAGTGAGAAACGCAATTTGGATTCCTTGTATGTCTTGTACACGTTAATAATTGACAATAAAGCTGACTTTGACTTTGTAATGTGTCGGCTAGGATCAAATAGCATCATAATAAACTCATTATGACATCTTCTATTACGACTCAAAGTGCAAGAAACGTTATAAACCTAATAAAGATGGGAGGGCAAATTGAGGGCAACTGCACTTCCTTGTTAAAGGTTATCCATCTACAGCATAATGCATATATTCATAGTATGGGGGGTACATTTAGATTATTTTTTTATTTAGTAAAAAAAAAAATAATTGCGTATGTAAATATGTTTAAAGATGAAACTTATTGTCAGCTTTGTGTTATCAGTGACAAAGGGTACTATTAGTAGTTATTTCAGGGGTGTCCAAAGTGTGTCCAGGGGGCCACTTGTGGATGCTCAGGTTTTGTTGGCTCGTAAAACCAAAACAGCATAAATGTAAGAAAATGGAGAAAAAAGACTTAGCTGAAAGTTTGCTAGTACTAATAATACAATGTTTCACTTATTACCAAGCTGGCACAAATGTTGATATTTGTCTTTTTTTAAATGTCAAAATATGCTATACATACTTTTGACTTTTTAAAATTTTCATGACATTTTCAGCTCTTTTGTCGTTACGTAGTTTTTTTGCTCTTTTTTTCTTACATTTTTAACGTTTTATTTTTCACGAAAACATGTTGGGACACGCGGTAGAAATGGATGGATGGATGTTGGGTGTGAGTTTTCCTTGCCCTTATGTGGGCCTACCGAGGATGTCGTAGTGGTTTGTGCAGCCCTTTGAGACACTAGTGATTTAGGGCTATATAAGTAAACATTGATTGATTGATGTTGCGGGCCACCAGAACTCTTAACTGCGGGCCATAAGTGGCCCTCAGGCCGTCCTTTGGACACCAGCGATCTCCAGCTTTTCAATCAATCAATGTTTATTTATATAGCCCCAAATCACAAATGTCTCAAAGGACTGCACAAATCATTACGACTACAACATCCTCGGAAGAACCCACAATTGGGTTGAAGGCAGTAAAAGTGGCCACTTTCTATAGCACTGTTTTTCAACCTTCTTTGAGCCAAGGCACATTTTTTGTTTTGAAAAAATCCGGAGGCACACCACCAGCAGAAATCATTAAAAAACGAAACCCAATTGAAAGTTTTTGTCTGTTTTCCTGTGTGTAGTGTTTTACTTCTTGTCTCCTATTTGTGTGGCTTTTCTCTTTTTTTGGTATTTTCCTGTAGCAGTTTCACGTCTTCCTTTGAGCAATAGTCCCCACATCTACTTTGTTTTAGCAATGCTCGGTCGTGCCAGCAACTTGAGGGTTGCAGGTTCGATTCCCGCTTCCGCCATCCTAGTCACTGCCGTTGTGTCCTTGGGCAAGACACTTTACCCACCTGCTCCCAGTGCCACCCACACTGCTTTAAATGTAACTTAGATATTGGGTTTCACTATGTAAAGCGCTTTTGAGTCACGAGAGAAAAGCGCTATATAAATATAATTCACTTCACTTCACAATCAAGAATATTTCAGTTGTTTTTATCCTTCTTTGTGGGGACATTGTTGTTTGTCATGTCATGTTTGGATGTACTTTCTGGACGCCGTCTCTGCTCTTCCTTTTGAGCGATATTTCCCACATCTACTTTGTTTTAGCACTTAAAACTATTTGTTGTTTTTATCCTTCTTTGTGGGGACATTGTTGTTTGTCATGTCATGTTTGGATGTACTTTCTGAACGCTGTCTCTGCTCTTCCTTTTGAGCGATATTTCCCACATCTACTTTGTTTTAGCACTTAAAACTATTTGTTGTTTTTATCTTTCTTTGTGGGGACATTGTTGTTTGTCATGTCATGTTTGGATGTACTTTCTGAACGCTGTCTCTGCTCTTCCTTTTGAGCGATATTTCCCACATCTACTTTGTTTAGCACTTAAAACTATTTGTTGTATTTATCCTTCTTTGTGGGGACATTGTTGTTTGTCATGTCATGTTTGGATGTACTTTCTGAACGCTGTCTCTGCTCTTCCTTTTGAGCGATATTTCCCACATCTACTTTGTTTTAGCACTTAAAACTATTTGTTGTTTTTATCCTTCTTTGTGGGGACATTGTTTGTCATGTCATGTTTGGATGTACTTTCTGAACGCTGTCTCTGCTCTTCCTTTTGAGCGATATTTCCCACATCTACTTTGTTTAGCACTTAAAACTATTTGTTGTTTTTATCCTTCTTTGTGGGGACATTGTCGTTTGTCATGTCATGTTTGGATGTACTTTCTGAACGCTGTCTCTGCTCTTCCTTTTGAGCGATATTTCCCACATCTACTTTGTTTTAGCACTTAAAACTATTTGTTCTTTTTATCCTTCTTTGTGGGGACATTGTTGTTTGTCATGTCATGTTTGGATGTACTTTCTGGACGCCGTCTCTGCTCTTCCTTTTGAGCGATATTTCCCACATCTACTTTGTTTTAGCACTTAAAACTATTTGTTGTTTTTATCCTTCTTTGTGGGGACATTGTTGTTTGTCATGTTTGGATGTACTTTCTGAACGCCGTCTTTGCTCTTCCTTTTGAGCGATATTTCCCACATCTATTTTGTTTTAGCACTTAAAACTATTTGTTGTTTTTATCCTTCTTTGTGGGGACATTGTTGTTTGTCATGTTTGGATGTACTTTCTGAACGCTGTCTCTGCTCTTCCTTTTGAGCGATATTTCCCACATCTATTTTGTTTTAGCACTTAAAACTATTTGTTGTTTTTATCCTTCTTTGTGGAGACATTGTTGTTTGTCATGTCATGTTTGGATGTACTTTCTGAACGCCGTCTCTGCTCTCCCTTTTGAGCGATATTTCCCACATCTACTTTGTTTTAGCACTTAAAACTATTTGTTGTTTTTATCCTTCTTTGTGGGGACATTGTTGTTTGTCATGTCATGTTTGGATGTACTTTCTGAACGCTGTCTCTGCTCTCCCTTTTGAGCGATATTTCCCACATCTACTTTGTTTTAGCACTTAAAACTATTTGTTGTTTTTATCCTTCTTTGTGGGGACATTGTTGTTTGTCATGTCATGTTTGGATGTACTTTCTGAACGCTGTCTCTGCTTTTCCTTTTGAGCGATATTTCCCACATCTACTTTGTTTTAGCACTTAAAACTATTTGTTGTTTTTATCCTTCTTTGTGGGGACATTGTTGTTTGTCATGTCATGTTTGGATGTACTTTCTGAACGCTGTCTCTGCTCTTCCTTTTGAGCGATATTTCCCACATCTACTTTGTTTTAGCACTTAAAACTATTTGTTGTTTTTATCCTTCTTTGTGGGGACATTGTTGTTTGTCATGTTTGGATGTACTTTCTGGACGCCGTCTCTGCTCTTCCTTTTGAGCGATATGTCCCACATCTACTTTGTTTTAGCACTTAAAACTATTTGTTGTTTTTATCCTTCTTTGTGGGGACATTGTTGTTTGTCATGTCATGTTTGGATGTACTTTCTGAACGCTGTCTCTGCTTTTCCTTTTGAGCGATATTTCCCACATCTACTTTGTTTTAGCACTTAAAACTATTTGTTGTTTTTATCCTTCTTTGTGGGGACATTGTTGTTTGTCATGTCATGTTTGGATGTACTTTCTGAACGCTGTCTCTGCTCTTCCTTTTGAGCAATATTTTCCACATCTACTTTGTTTAGCACTTAAAACTATTTGTTGTTTTTATCCTTCTTTGTGGGGACATTGTTGTTTGTCATGTCATGTTTGGATGTACTTTCTGGACGCCGTCTCTGCTCTTCCTTTTGAGCGATATTTCCCACATCTACTTTGTTTTAGCACTCAAAACTATTTGTTGTTTTTATCCTTCTTTGTGGGGACATTGTTGTTTGTCATGTCATGTTTGGATGTACTTTCTGAACGCTGTCTCTGCTCTTCCTTTTGAGCGATATTTCCCACATCTACTTTGTTTTAGCACTTAAAACTATTTGTTGTTTTTATCCTTCTTTGTGGGGACATTGTTGTTTGTCATGTCATGTTTGGATGTACTTTCTGAACGCTGTCTCTGCTCTTCCTTTTGAGCAATATTTCCCACATCTACTTTGTTTAGCACTTAAAACTATTTGTTGTTTTTATCCTTCTTTGTGGGGACATTGTTGTTTGTCATGTCATGTTTGGATGTACTTTCTGAACGCTGTCTCTGCTCTTCCTTTTGAGCGATATTTCCCACATCTACTTTGTTTTAGCACTCAAAACCATTTGTTGTTTTTATCCTTCTTTGTGGGGACATTGACTGTCATGTCATGTTTGGATGTACTTTCTGAACGCTGTCTCTGCTCTTCCTTTTGAGTGATATTTCCCACATCTACTTTGTTTTAGCACTTAAAACTATTTGTTGTTTTTATCCTTCTTTGTGGGGACATTGTTGTTTGTCATGTCATGTTTGGATGTACTTTCTGAACGCTGTCTCTGCTCTTCCTTTTGAGTGATATTTCCCACATCTACTTTGTTTTAGCACTTAAAACTATTTGTTGTTTTTATCCTTCTTTGTGGGGACATTGTTGACTGTCATGTCATGTTTGGATGTACTTTCTGGACGCCGTCTCTGCTCTTCCTTTTGAGCGATATTTCCCACATCTACTTTGTTTTAGCACTTAAAACTATTTGTTGTTTTTATCCTTCTTTGTGGGGACATTGTTGTTTGTCATGTCATGTTTGGATGTACTTTCTGAACGCTGTCTCTGCTCTTCCTTTTGAGCGATATTTCCCACATCTACTTTGTTTTAGCACTTAAAACTATTTGTTGTTTTTATCCTTCTTTGTGGGGACATTGTTGTTTGTCATGTCATGTTTGGATGTACTTTCTGAATGCTGTCTCTGCTCTTCCTTTTGAGCGATATTTCCCACATCTACTTTGTTTTAGCACTTAAAACTATTTGTTGTTTTTATCCTTCTTTGTGGGGACATTGTTGTTTGTCATGTCATGTTTGGATGTACTTTCTGAACGCTGTCTCTGCTCTTCCTTTTGAGCGATATTTCCCACATCTACTTTGTTTTAGCACTCAAAACCATTTGCTGTTTTTATCCTTCTTTGTGGGGACATTGTTGACTGTCATGTCATGTTTGGACGTACATTGTCTTTGCTCCACAGTAAGTCTTTGCTGTCGTCCAGCATTTAGTTTTTGTTTACTTTGTAGCCAGTTCAGTTTTATTTTTGTTGTACCTAGCCTTCTCTAAGCTTCAAAACCTTTTCTAAGGAGCACTCACATTTAGTTTATTTTTGGTTTAAGCATTAGACACCTTTTTACCTGCATGCTGCCTCCCTCTCTTACCGACATCTACAAAGCAACTAGCTACCGGTTGCCACATACTGATATAGAAGAGTATTACACGGTTACTCTGCCGAGCTCTAGACAGCACCGACACTCAACAACAACACATCATTTGCAGACTATATTACTGGTTTGCAAAAAATATTTGTGACCCAATTAGGTGAAATTAGATAATCTCCCACAGCACACCAGGCTATCTCAAAAACGCTGTTCTATGGTCTCTGGCAAACAATCAAACCCTCCGCACTGCTGCTATGATGATTAACAATAGCCGTGTCCTTGTTAGACCCTCCAGTCAGTCATGTGAAAACACTTATTTTGCTGTGAAATCGAACTCTTGTACTCCTGGACTGTTGCACACAGAATAGTGAACATGTGTCAGAACAAGCACCCCCTCCTTGTTGCCTATGCTATTATATCTCTGACGAATACACCACAGGGTGGCGCTAAGTCAGATTGACTTGAATGTCTCACACAGCTCAATGTGGTCTACTGGTTGTTCTAGCTGAATTACCACCAAATGTGGTACAAACCTCAAAGGGGACTGAAGAACACAAGTCTGTGAAATTCGAACTTGATTGTTTAAAAAACATGGCTGGCATCAAGCTAAATGTTTTTGCTTAAATTGGCCATGACTCATTGACCATTTGTCAGACTATATTTTTTTTTATTTATATACCAGGATGTCTTCCAAAGTCTTTTGAGGACAAATTTATGGAGAATGTCCCTTTTCCGTGGTCTCTGGCGACCAATCGAACCAAGAGTGAATCATGTTCTGTTGGACATGTGTTGACCCCAGTCCCCCTCGCTCGGTCCTTAATTGTTAGACGTGTTCCGTTTAATAATTAGCACATTTTCCTTTTTCACATTTGATAAATTGGTCTCTTGACCTGTTCAAAGTGAAACAGTTTGTGCGCGTCTTTCTGGATGCTTTGTTTGTGTGAGAGCCAGCGAGCGAGACAGAGAGGGACGGACAAGCATGCCTTGCTTTATGGACTTGAACAATAACACATTTCGTCTTTCTGATTCACACTTGGATGTTATCACATTGTTTTACACCCGTCTGCAGTATGTCTCCGTGACTTTGTGAAGCGCCGCACTCTCTTTTCGCTCTCCTCAAAACAAACCCTTGACCGGACAGAAATTCCAATAACATTATAGGCATTTGTTAGAAATAAGAATACATTTTAATTGTCCGCCTTACGTTTTGGTTTGCTCAGAATTTGTTGTCTTTGTGCAACATCCGTGTAAAAGTCTGCCATCGTGCGGCTGTGCTTTGTTGACACAAACTGGGGAACTGCTGCCCTTATTTGATAATGGAGATTACTGGAGGCAAAACATAGTAGTGTGCAGACGAATACAAGTGATAACTCTTAAACCGAGATCACTGTTTGTTCCCTTTTAAACATCTGGCAAAATAGCGGATTGGAAGTCTTGAGGTTTACTGAGCCCGACTGGGAATACAACGTTTTGCATCTGTAGCTTTGATGCTAATATGCTGTGATTGTCCAAGACAGAATCCTCAATGACAGTGTTTGTGGACTTGATCTACTTTTCATTCCTGCTGGCTCCACTATGGACTGGACTCTCACTATTATGTTAGATCCACTATGGACTAGACTGTCACTATTATGTTAGATCCACTATGGACTGGACTCTCACTATTATGTTAGATCCACTATGGACTGGACTCTCACTTTTATGTTAGATCCACTATGGACGAGACTCTCACACTATTATGTTAGATCCATTATGGACTGGACTCTCACACTATTATGTTAGATCCACTATGGACTGGACTCCCTCACTATTATGTTAGATCCACTATGGACTAGACTCTCACTATTATGTTAGATCCACTATGGACTGAACTCTCACTATTATGTTAGATCCACTATGGACTAGACTCTCACTTTTATGTTAGCTCCACTATGGACTGGACTCTCACACTATTATGTTAGATCCACTATGGACTGGACTCTCACTTTTATGTTAGATCCACTATGGACTGGACTCTCACACTATTATGTTAGATCCACTATGGACTGGACTCTCACTATTATGTTAGATCCTCAATGGACTGGACTCTCACTTTTATGTTAGATCCACTATGGACTAGACTCTCACACTATTATGTTAGATCCACTATGGACTAGACTCTCACACTATTATGTTAGATCCACTATGGACGAGACTCTCACACTATTATGTTAGATCCACTATGGACTGGACTCCCTCACTATTATGTTAGATCCACTATGGACTAGACTCTCACTATTGTGTTAGATCCACTATGGACTGGACATTCACTATTATGTTGGATCCACTATGGACTAGACTCTCACTATTGTGTTAGATCCACTATGGACTGGACTCTCACACTATTATGTTAGATCCACTATGGACTGAACTCTCACTATTATGTTGGATCCACTATGGACTGGACTCTCACTTTTATGTTAGATCCACTATGGACGAGACTCTCTCACTATTATGTTGGATCCACTATGGACTGGACTCTCACTATTATGTTAGATCCACTATGGACTAGACTCTCACTTTTATGTTAGCTCCACTATGGACTGGACTCTCACACTATTATGTTAGATCCACTATGGACTGGACTCTCACTTTTATGTTAGATCCACTATGGACTGGACTCTCACACTATTATGTTAGATCCACTATGGCCTGGACATTCACTATTATGTTAAATCCTCTATGGACTGGACTCTCTATTATGTTAGATCCACTATGGACTGGACTCTCACTATTATGTTAAATACTCTATGGACTGGACTCTCTCACTATTATGTTAGATCCACTATGGACTGGACTCTCACTATTATGTTAAATCCTCTATGGACTGGACTCTCTCTCTATTATGTTAGATCCACTATGGACTGGACTCCCTCACTATTATGTTAGATCCACTATGGACTGGACTCTCACTATTATGTTAGATCCACTATGGACTGGACTCTCACTATTATGGTAAATCCTCTATGGACTGGACTCTCTCACTATTATGTTAGATCCACTATGGACTGGACTCTCACTATTATGCTAGATCCACTATGGACTGGACTCTCACTATTATGTTGGATCCACTATGGACTGGACTCTCACAATATTATGCTAGATCCACTATGGACTGGACTTTCTCAATATTATGTAAGATCCACTATGGACTGGACTTTCTCAATATTATGTTAGGTCCACTATGGACTGGACTCTCAATATTATGTTAGATCCACTATGGACGAGACTCTCACTTTTTGTGTTTTTAAGCTTCACTAATAGTGTTTTAGTCTTAATATTTTATCTGTTTAATTGTTTTAAATTGTGGTTTGTACTGTAACACTTTTAAAATGTATTTACATGGAAAGTGCGTAACAAATCAAATCTATTAGATTGGCTCCGTGAGCCCGAAAGGAATAAGTGGTAGAAAATGAATGGATGGATGGGTTATTATTATTATTATTAGTGGTAGTATTATTGTTTATTATATCTGGCGGACGCTAAGGGGTCCTTATACGTACAGAATGATCACTGTTTTCTAAGAGAGCTCCACTTTTAGGTTTAATGTACACAATGAAATTTCTTATTTGCTTTGACGGTAATGTTTTTATATAACTTTAAATTTGGGTTTGATGTTTCCTAATGCTGAAAGATGTTAATAGCTCTTGTTTTCATGTTAGCACTTAGGCAGGCGAGCAGGCACCAGTCAGTCCGTGTGCTTATCAAAGTGCAGTTATCGATCATTTTTTCAAAATCATATTATTTTACAACTGTAGTACTAACCTTCTGGAGTTTTACCACGGGTAATGCAGTTTATTGTTGTGTTCCTAATGTGCAGTGATGCCTGTTTTTCCTAATACATTGTGGTTAATCTGACGTGGATTTAACATTTTTTAATGTGTTGGATTGACAGCTTTATAGTATATTTTGGTTACCTTTGTTGACGGTTGATGTGTAGACACGAGGTGTTGTATTTGGTTAAAAAACACACTTGCAACAGTCAAAAAAAAAAAAAAAACTCAGGAAAATGTAATCTTTGCAAAAATTGTTGTTTTTCGCCCTCAAGGGTTTATTGCATTTTTGTTTTTAATGTTAGCGCTGACACGGACGATTACACCACAAAATCCAAAATGTACGAAGTGAAAATGAAGGCTAGTCTGAGGTTGTCAGTGATCCACGACACTCAAGACCAGGGGTCCCCAATCACCAAACTGTTTGACTCGGAGGGGGAAAGGTGGCAGTAGAAAATGGATTAGAAAGGACGGATTGTAAAAAGTAACTAGATGGGGCAATTCCTGAAGGAATTGTGCGTGAACGCTCCAATGCTGCAGTTGAACTGAAATGCTGACACAATGTAGTATGAATATAAGAATACTTGTGGAAGTTTGAAGAATGTCCCATTGATTTCCCAAAAATTGGGAAATGCAGGAATTGTTTTGAAAATGGTAAACTACTTGATTGGTCTGAATGAGTTGAAATGGTTGGTGTCTGAATTTTTTAAATCAGTCGAGAAATGTTGAAGTCGTAACCTGTTGAATTGCGAAATGGTATTTACGGGATTCCTGGAATTTCAGGAAAACTAGTAATTTTTCTAGTTCAAAATACAACTTTGTTTTTTGGTCCTGATTAAGAGCAATGTTTTGACGGGGAAACGGTTCAAATGCATTGAAAAGTGTGGAAGGAGTAGTCGCCAGAAAAAAGGTTGAAAATAGGGCTTTGGAAAACCAGGAATTCTGGAAAATCCTGGATTTTTAAAAAAACTTGGAATAAGGGTAGTTTGAATTTGTAGGATGAGTGGAATGTGTTGAAGGTGGAATGGTATGAATCGGTTGAAAAATGTGGAAATGGTGTAAGTTTGAAAAATGACAAATTCATTTTGATTGGGAAAAATGTCCCATAAAACCTGGAATTCTGGAAATTTTTGGAATTTGTCAAGAGAAAGTCTGCTGTTCCCGAATAGGCTGGACAGTTTGACGTTGGAACGGTTTGAATCGGGTGAAAAATGTGGAAGGTCGACTGCCCCAAAATCTGGAGTAGAAGAATAAATGAATTTTGGTGTAGAATTTTTTTTTTTTAAATTGTGTGAATGCTCCAAAGCATTCACACACATGGGTTTTCTATTTATTATACAACTTCTTCTTTTCCAGATTTTTGCACGCTCTACCGTCCACATTTTTCATCCGATTCAAACCGTTCCTTCGTAAAACTGTTCAGTCTATTCTGGAACTGTGGAATTTCTCTTAACAAATTCCAAAAATTCTCAGATTTCCCAGAATCCCAGGTTTTACGGGACATTTCTCCCATTCAAAATGAATGGGCTATTTTTCAAACTTCCACAATTCCCACATTTTTGAACCGATTCAACTCATTCCACCCTCAACTCATTTCCTCATCCTGAAAATGCAAACTACTCTTTTTCCAAGTAAAAAAAAAAAAAAATCCTGGATTTTCCCGAATTCCTGGTTTTCCAAAGCCCTATTTCCATACTTTTTTCTGGCGACGACTCCTTCTACATTTTTCAACCCACTTCAACCATTTCACTGTCAAAATATTGCTCTTAATTAGGATAAAAAACAAAGCTGTTTTTTGAACTGGAAAATTTTCAGGAATTTCATCATGCCATTTCTCAGTTCAACATGTTACTACGTCAACATTTCTCGGCCGATTTGGAAAAATTCCAACACCAACCATTTCAACTCATTCAGACCATTCAATTTATTATTTTTTTTACCATTTTCAATAAAATTCCCGCTTTTCCCTGAAATTGCCACCATCCATCATCTTCCGCTTATCCGAGGTCGGGTCGTGGGGGTAACAGCCTAAGCAGGGAAACCCAGACTTCCCTCACCCCAGCCACTTCGTCTAGCTCTTCCCAGGCCAGCCGGGAGACATAGTCTTCCCAACGTGTCCTGGGTCTTCCCCGTGGCCTACTACCGGTTGGACGTGCCCTAAACACCTCCCTAGGGAGGCGTTCGGGTGGCATCCTGACCAGATGCCCGAACCACCTCATCTGGCTCCTCTCCATGTGAAGGAGCAGCGGCTTTACTTTGAGTTCCTCCCGGATGGCAGAGCTTCTCACCCTATCTCTAAGGGAGAGACCCGCCACACGGCGGAGGAAACTCATTTGGGCCGCTTGTACCCGTGATCTTATCCTTTCGGTCATGACACAAAGCTCATGACCATAGGTGAGGATGGGAACGTAGCTCGACCGGTAAATTGAGAGCTTTGCCTTCCGGCTCAGCTCCTTCTTCACCACAACGGATCGGTACAACGTCCGCATTACTGAAGACGCCGCACCGATCCGCCTGTCGATCTCGCGATCCACTCTTCCCTCACTCGTGAACAAGACTCCTAGGTACTTGAACTCCTCCACTTGGGGCAGGGTCTCCTCCCCAACCCGGAGATGGCATTGCACCCTTTTCCGGGCGAGAACCATGGACTCTGACTTGGAGGTGTTGATTCTCATTCCGGTCGCTTCACACTCGGCTGCGAACCGATCCAGTAAGAGCTGAAGATCCTGGTCAGATGAAGCCATCAGGACCACATCATCTGCAAAAAGCAGAGACCTAATCCTGCGGTCACCAAACCCGAACCCCTCAACGCCTTGACTGCGCCTAGAAATTCTGTCCATAAAAGTTATGAACAGAATGGGTGACAAAGGACAGCCTTGGCGGAGTCCAACCCTCACTGGAAATGTGTTCGACTTACTGCCGGAAATTCACACATTTTTTGAAAATTCCCTTTTCAATGATTGGAACATTCTTCAAAGTTCCACAACTCCCACATTTTTTATCTGATTCAAACCATTCCAACTTATAAATATTCACCCTGTTTAGGAATTGTGTGCTTTACTTTACTTTTTTTTTTTAATTATTGTGTGAATGCACCAAAGCATTTACACAATAATTAAAAAAAAAACTTAAACTTTAAACTTGGGACCTACCGCGGCCCGGATTTTGGATGCTGGCGGGCCTTATCTGGCCCGCGGGCCGTAGTTTGGGGACCACGGCTCAAGACCATGTTTACCTGTTGACATTGCTCGGGTAGGAAGGCTGGATGGCCTTGGAAGAAGCACAGAAGTCAAGATAACGCGACTGCGGCTCCAAGTATGAAGAAGATCCGTGCAGCAGGTAGATAAAAACATCCTCATTGTCATCATCAGCCTCCTCAAGTCAATTGCTGCTTCCTTCTTTGTCCTTTGTAAGAGAGACAGGGCACAGAATGTGTTGTGCGTCCGTAGTCTTAATGTTAATGAGCTGTGTTTGTTCAATCCTAGTAGAACGTGTGGCTCTAAGACGTGCTATATTTCACTGTAACGGTGCACTTTTCCAATGTAATAGATAGCATGTATCAAGCTCTATCTTCTTGCCACCCAGAGCTAAATAAATCATAATTTTAGTCCACTTGACACTTTATTTTTGATTGACAGCTTTAAAGTATCATTTGCTTTCCTTGGTGGTTGACATGTGGACATGAAATGTATTTGTTGTGAGTCTGTGATTTTCTTGACCAGTAAACTGAAGCAACAAGAAAAATGTTGTCACCTTCACAAAGACGCTTGTGTTTTTTCCATCTTGGGTTTATTACTCCCCGCCCCCGCGTGCAGGCTAGATTACGTAAAAAAACGGCAAGATTTCGCACTGAATTTAGTGCAGTGCTTTAGTTTATGAGCCAGGGACAAAACTATAAAATTTTAAGGCACAGTGAAAATAAAATATATGATTTTCCACATCAGCTGTTCCCAAATGTCCCCCTCCTCCCCAACCTCACACAGTCAGAGGCCCACAGTAAAAGTTGTCACAGAACGTCCAGTCATTTAAACAACGCCCCTGATGTGTGGCTGCAACTTTAAGTAACATTTTTTTGTTTGCGCAATGTTACTTGAATGTTCACAAAGCAATAGCATAGCCCATATTTAAATTTGGGTGATCTTGTTCCCCCAAATGGTTAAAAAAGTCAGAACTTGAGATTTAAAGCTGCAGAACAAACAGCAAGTTAGTGTGGTCAGATAAAATTGTTACCATGGTTTCATGGACTTGGGGGGAAAAACAACTAAACAAGAGTCTATCTGTGATTTGTTTGTTTTAAAAATGTGTTTATTCCGTTTTATTCATTTTTATATTCTGTTTTTTTTTACTATTTACACATATTTTACCAACAAAGTGTGTGCAATTTGTGTGTTTGTATGGATGAACTTGAGTGAGTCTCACAGCCCACAAAAGTCAAAAGCAACACACAAAATATACACAAAAAATAATTCCGTACCACACCAGCAGCCACACTGGTAATTATGGATTGGAGTCTTACAACAACTCACAATTCCATGCGGATTCTTGCGGTGATGATTCTATGCAGAATTGGGAATTGATTTAACACGATTCTCGATTTAAACATATTTTTGCAATATATTATTAGCTATGAAAACAATCATACAACCTTTTCAAAACAGGTTCCAGTTGACAAAAGTCCCTCTCGGCTGCTGACGTAGAACGTATACATACGCGTAGCGAGCAAAATGGCCTTAAAATAATTTTTTAAAGATACCGTATTTCCTTGAATTGTCCCCGGGGCGCTAATGAATTTAAAACCTCTTTTCACTCCAGCGTTTACCAAAGGCATGCGGTAAAGGCAAGCATGCGCTAATTATTTTAGAACCTCTTCTCACTCCGGCGCTTACCAAAGGCATGCGGTAAATTTAGGCCTGAGCTTATAAATTTGAGTGTGATGTAAGGATACCATCATTAAAAGCACATTTAATTAAAAAAACATTTCGGTCTTACCTTTACTTATAAATGAAGTCCATGTGCAGCTCCTTCTGATCAAAAGCATCGATAACTTGTTCATAGAAGTCTTCCTTATCTTTCTTTGGTTTTAAAAGTCTCTCCGTCTCGATGGAGATCTTCCTTTATTACCTCCTGCTTCGATTGAAAGTCCAGTTTAGAAAACTGTTTTATTTTAGAAATGTAGTCCTCCATGTTAAAAGTGCAAGGGAGAGGAAAAAATAAACAATCGCTGCTCACTCTTGCTGCTTGTTGTCACTTCTTCTGCAGCCGAGTAGTCGCAAGAAGGATCACTAGCTCCCTCTACCACCAGGAGGCGGGAGTCATTTAATGACTCATATTTGACACACACAGCTACGATATGTTAATAAAATATAGCTGCTTACTGTTCTTTTTAGCATATTCAATAGCTTGGACCTTAAATCCTACTGAATAGCTCTTAATCTTCTTCCCTTTATGCGATTTCAAATGATTGAAATCAGCCTCCTCCATTTTGAAAATGATGACAGGTGAAGTGTCACTCGTGACGTGACGAGTTTGACCCGGTGGAAATTTTAGGCATATGCTAATTATTTTGCGAAACGAGTTTGACCCGGCGGAAATTCTAGACATGCGCTAATAAAAATAATATTTTGTGAAACGAGTTTGACCCGGCGTTAATCCTGAGCCGGCGGTAATGCTAAGCATGCGCTAATTATTTTGCGAAACAAGTTTGACCCGGCAGTAATTCTAGGCAGGCGCATACTATATACCCGGCGGCAATTCAAGGAAATACGGTAGATCCTTTAAAATAAATAAATAGATAAACAAATGAATCAGTGTAAATAAGAATGGCGATTGGGATGTTTGATTCTATTTATTCTTCAAAAAAGTAAAACATATTGAAATAAATAAAATGAATCAGTTTTTAAAATGACAGTACGATAATGTACCAATAAATGCTGTAAGTGTTAATGTTTTCAAGTAAAAGAAACCAAGGATGCATCAGTTATTATTTCAACTGTGGCCCAACCTACGCTATTAGAAGCTGCTGTCTAGTTTAACTCGGCAATGAAAACGTTGAAGATTTGTGTTAAACACATACAATTACTATTTTTCAGGCAGATTTTCGGCAACAAGTCGTCATCAGATTGGCAAGAAAGCGTAATTTGTCTATGGATGTTCTCATGGATCCAGGTCATGGTATTGTCAGGGCGTTCAACCGATGGCAACTGGACTGTTTAGTTTGTCTTTGAAGATGTTTTGTCTCTTTTCCAAGTAGGCTATTATACCGATCTTGTCTAGCGGCTGGAGCCCAAACCCCAAATATTAATACACCAACACCAGGAGGGTGTAGTTTCGCCGTGCTGTAGTGAGAAAAACTACTTTTGAGATGCAAACGAGCAATCCTACCGCCATTTTACCATGAATTGATTAACGTGTACGCAAATTAAACAAGTTGAAAAACTTATTGGGGTGTTACTATTTACTGGTCAATTGTAGCCGTACTCTTGTCCTTTTGGTCACGACCCAAAGCTCATGACCATAGGAGAGGATGGGAACGTAGATCGACCGGTAAATTGAGAGCTTTGCCTTCCGGCTCAGGTCTTTCTTCACCAAAACGGATCGATACAACGTCCGCATTACTGAAGACGCCGCACCGATCCGCCTGTCGATCTCACGATCCACTCTTCCCCCACTCGTGAACAAGACTCCTAGGTACTTGAACTCTTCCACTTGGGGCAGGGTTTCCTCCCCAACCCGGAGATAGAACTCCACCCTTTTCCGGGCGAGAACCATGGACTCGGACTTGGAGGTGCTGATTCTCATTCCGGTCGCTTCACACTCCTATGTTGTAGGGTTCTAATAATGCTTAGTATGCGTTTCAGTGGGGGGTGTGAGTCAAAAAGTAGGTATTGATCAGTATGTGTGTGTTTTCGGTAAACCCCGACATGGAGGTTCTGTATTTTGGAATTAGTTTCGTTAGGTGAGGTAGTTGTTTTGAGGTCTTAGTGACCATGTCCCAGAGTCAGGCAGAGAGCTGGCCCAAGAAGGGCGCACAGCTGCCGGCTAGAGTGCTGCTCTCCAGCTGGCCTGACGCCATGGAGGAAAGTGTTTGTGAAGTACACCGTCCCAGTAAACACCATTTCCCCAGACAAACGTTCCTTCTTCTCTCAATGACAGCATTTCAGTCACATTTTGTCAATTTCCTAGACTCTCCTCTTGATATTGTAGATTTCGTTTTTTTATTGGGCAGTTCAAATTATGAATTTGACTGACCTTAGCTGGTCCATCCAGCCAGTGAGCTACAGAAATGACATCTGACCGGCCCTCATGTTTGGTTCAAAAGTTGGGAGCAACTCATATTTTTGCACCAGAATCCTAAAAACAGCACAGCCTTGTTATATAGTGGATGAGTTTTTTTTGCAGTGGGCCTTTAAAAACACACACCCCTTCCCGTCATCTGAAGTGAAGTGAATTATATTTATATAGCGCTTTTCTCTAGTGACTCAAAGCGCTTTACATAGAGAAACCCAACATTTAACTTACATTTAAACCAGTGTGGGTGGCACTGGGAGCAGGTGGGTAAAGTGTCTTGCCCAAGGACACAACGGCAGTGACTAGGATGGCACAAGCGGGAATCGAACCTGCAACCCTCAAGTTGCTGGCACGGCCACTCTACCAACCGAGCTATACCGCTATATGATCTTTGACTAGGACATATAAAATATGAGTTAATAGAAATTTTGCACTAGGTCCTTAAAATCAGCAGAGCGCTCCTGTCGTCATATTGAGAATTCTAGACTAGCGTTTAGCACTACAGATAGTCCTTTTAAAACAGCAGAACATTAATGGACTGCTCGCCTGTGACTGGGTTGGGGACATCTCTGCGCTGCTGGCCTGTCTACGCTTGGGATGGTTTACTGCGTGCTCCATTATGGACGGGAGTCTCGCTATTGAATCCACTATGGACTGGACTCTCTCTGTTATGTTGGATCCACTATGGACTGGACTCTCACTGTTATGTTGGATCCACTATGGACTGGACTTTCACAATATCATGTTAAACCCACTCGACATCCATTGCTTTCAGTCTCCCCTAGAGGGGGGTGGGGGTTGCCCACTTATGCGGTCCTCTCCAAGGTTTCTCATAGTCATTGTCATCGACGTCCCACTGGGTGTGAGTTTTCCTTGCCCTTATGTGGGCCTACCGAGGATGTCGTGGTGGTTTGTGCAGCCCTTTGAGACACTTGTGATTTAGGGCTATATAAATAAACATTGATTGATTGATTGATTGATTGATGTCAGAAAATGATCTTTGTACAGTGTTTTTGCCCTTAAATACAGCAGAATGATCCTATCATATAGTATTTGACCATCAATTTTACAGTTGGTTGTTTGATTTATAAAAGCAGAATGATCTTGCAACATAGAAGATCTTTGTCTAGTGTTTTTGCAAACAAATAAACGTATAGGAAACACTTTGACTGGGGTTTTTGTGCCTACTGAAAATGATTGGTTAGACAAACAGAGGTCTGGCACTTCTCAAATGTTAGAACAAAAATCAGCATTTTACAGTTGGAAGGCGAGTTTTTGCTTGTTGCCAATCCATTGATGCTAATTATTGGAGGGATTGGAGGAGATGCGGATGAGGGGACATGACTGCAGAGTTTGGAGGGACTGGAGGAGGTACGGATGAGGGGACAGAGCTGCGGAGCTAGCACTGAGCGCTGGGACGGAGAGGCTTCGCGGTGTCTTGGCTGGGTGAGCAGGTGTCGGACACCTCAGTCACCTTGGACGTATCTTCGCTCATCCATGCGGACTGGACACAGGCCGAAAATGGAGTCGGCTGTCTTGGTTGCTTTGTTGGGTCTGCTCCTGTCTCTGGCCATGCTCCCTCCACCCCAGCGGACGATGGCGTGGAACACCCCAGAGGCCACCACAGTGGATATGTTTCTTTTACTTTTTATTCATAGCTGTATGTAGAAGTGTCTGGTTGTATCTGCTGCTTTAATGTCTTTAATGTCCTTTGTGTTCTTTGATGTTTGATGTTTCCCTCTTACACACATGGAAGAGGGATGTGTACCATGGCTATGAGTTGTTGTTTTTTCCCTTGGCCTCAGTCTGCACCTCCTCTCCAGGGCCCAGGCTAAGACCGATTTTTTTAAAAATTTTGTTTTAATCTTCTATTCCCCCTCCTTGTTTACCTGTATCTCATCTTTTTTGTAAGGGGCGCTGGAAGCCGGCAGACCCGTCAGCGATCCTGTTCTGTCTCCCTGTAATGTTTGTCTAAACTTGAATGGGATTGTGCTGAAAATTTTAATTTTCCTGAAGGAACTCTCCTGACTAAATAAATAAAGTACTATCTAATCTATCTATCTAATCTAATTTGAGGGTAATGTGGAAGTACAGCATGGTAAGATACCGTGATTCTTCAAATCATTTAAACCAGGGGTCCCAAACTCAATTTACCTGGGGGCCAATAGGAAGCAGAGTCTGGGTGAGGCTGGGACGCAAGAAAAGATTTCTTAAAACATATTTTTTTTGTCTGTGCTGATAAGACACGTCGGGGACCCCTGTGCTCAACAAAGAAATATAGCATCTCCCAATTTTCCTGGAATTGTCTTTGCTCATCACAAACCTTTCTCTTCACTGCAAGACATGACATGTTTGGGGTTGTGGAATATATTTGTATTTAGCCGATGCACGGAGTATGTTATTTCCGCAATGTGTGTCGTTCCGCTTTTCGTCGCTACAACAACGCGGCGGTCGGCGGATAATAGCCGGGAAAGTCCCGGGATAGCGAGGGCAAAAAAGTGAGTGCCATTTATCCAACATCACATAGAAATATATGTAGTCTTCATCCTGTGAGGCAACGTGAATTAAACAATAAAAAAAATAAATAACGGTTTGAATTGGTCCAGGTTATCGGGGACTATTATTACTGACGGACAGGTGTCGCAGTGCAACTGCAGCCAGGCATGTTAGAACACCCTTGTCTCCATGGCAACGTCTCTGTCGCTTTCACTCATTTGCCGCTTTTCCACTAAGGCAGAGGTAGGCAACCCAGAATGTTGAAAGAACCATTTTGGACCCAACTAACAAAACTCGCGGGCCGCACTAACATTAAACGTTCATATAAAGGTGGGGGCCGCAAAATAAAGTCTCGCGGGCCGCGTGTCTGAGACCCCTGATTTAAACGGACTTTGTGAAAGACTTGAATCCCACAGTGTCCCTTTTCTTTTTCAACCTTGGTGCTTGCAGCTTTGAATGGTTTTAGTGTTGGTTACATAGTGTAATTCCACGAATACCTTGTATCACAGCTCCTTTTTCCCACACACATTTTCCCTCTCACTTCCAAAGTTTTATTCTTGCCCCCTTTTTTTTTTCTTTGAGGAAACTTGGACCTGCATTTGTTTGTGCTCTCTGTGTGTGGACTGTCTTGCTGTCTCTACTTATCTTGCTTTGGTCCTCAATTATGGTCATTTCTTGTTACCATGCATTGTTAATGTTGCCGTGGTAATTAGAAGGAGTCATACTGTTGGACTTAGCTTGTGGCGATAATAAATGCAGGTTTGCGTAAACCACCAAGCTCATATGTAACATGTTGTCTTTATTAATCCTCATAGACTGTCTGCGGCATTTACTGTATGGTTACGTAGCGTGTTGATGTTTGAAAAAATATGTGTTTGAAACCAAGAAGTCGGTTTTAAAGTGTTGTTCGTTTGCACAAAAAAGTAAAAACATGCAGCGATTGGCAGCTTCTACATATAAGTAGAATTAAAGTAGCTGCTTTATCCTCCCATTTGACATATGGCGTGGATTGCGTGTGTTTGCATTTTGTAATTTGTCTGTACAAAGATCTGGGGGAATTAAGGTTTCAAGATTCAGCTCATACTGGATGCGGAGAAGTGATCACCCTGCATAAGGACATTTTAGTGATTTTCCAACAATAATTGGAGAAGTACAGATTACAATACATATACGCATTGCATTGTGGGTCTTGCAGGACTCTGAATAGCTTATTTACATGACTGAATACAAAACCCTGTGTTTAAATGTTTAGTTTTTTCAAAAATAATCCCAAAGGTCTTCTATCGGGTTCAGGTCAGGACTCTGTGCAGGCCAGTCAAGTTGAACCACACCATACTCTGTCATCCATGTCTTTATGGACCTTGCTTTGTGCACTGGTGCACAGTCATGTTGGAAGACGAAAGGGGCCTTCTCCAAACTTGTTCCCACAAGGTTGGGAGCATGGAATAGAACACCTTTGGGATTCAAATCATGGTACAAAACATTAGCTGTCACATTCGTGGTTATGATCGCTTCAGGATATAAAAGGATTCGGTGACAGTTTTCTCATTTCCGGCGTGAGAAAGCAAAGCCGAAGGAAGTCAGGTTATGAAGCTAATTTTGAGTGTCTAGTTGACAGAAAAGAACTATATAAATCTAATCTGTTATTATTATTATTAAAGGGACAATGAATAGCCAGAAGAGCAACCGTGAGGCGATCAAATGTGACTTTTAACGCCATCACCTGTTGGTGTGTTCACAGCATTTTCACATTGGTAAGTTTGAATCAAAGTATGTTTTATTTTGGTTCACAAGTAGCATTTAGTACAGGGGTAGGGAACCTATGGATCGGGAGCCAGATGTGGCTCTCTAGATGACTGCATCTGGCTCTCGGATAAATCTGAGCTGATGTTGCTTAAAACGATAAGTAATGAATAATTCCACTTGTAATCACAGTGTTAAAAATAATGTTCAAAATATAAAACATTCTCATGCATTTTTAATCCATCCATCCGTTCAAGAGCGTTAATGGTAAGAAGTTATTTAGTTATTATTGGTTAGTGTGGGACTTGCCCTCCTGGGGGTTCTTCAGACCCCCAAGCACCGACTCGAGAGCCTTTTTCAGGGTTGCAATATAGTTTTATTTTTCAATAAGTCTCTCGGTTGTTTTCCAGCAATTGTATTTCCAGCCCCAACCCCGTCTCTCCTCCTTGCTGCTGCTTATAACAGAGCGACAGGTGATTAGATAACAAGGCCCAGGTGGGCCATCTACGCACCTGTCGCTGCAGGCCTGCAGGCCACGCCCCCTCCACAGTTAGCTTCAGAAAACAATGTTATTACAAAGAATGAGAGACCTATTATACTCTAGAAATGTTGGTCTTACTTAAAAATGCACACTTTTAGTTGTGTTCAGTGTTAAAAAAAATATTATATGGCTCTTACGGAAATACATTTTAAAATATTTGGCTTTTCGGCTCTCTCAGCCAAAAAGGTTCCCGACCCCTGATTTAGTAGGATGTTAGCATTAGCTAAGCTAAGATAGCCGTGAGTTATGAACAATGTACAGTATTGTGGGAAAAAGCTATACCCCTAGTCATTGATCAATAATTGAGAAGACTTCAATTATTTTCCACAAACTTCTCCAGGATACTCGACCGATTGACAAGTCATGTTGACTTACGTCTCAAAGGACGACACTCGCCTCTTTCAAATGTAAAATTCGAGGTCTCAACTTGTCCGTGAGACTTTACCAACTTTGCATTCCGAAATTTTTGGCCTGTGCAAAAATGGACTTTGTTGACGTCTGAAATATAGGACACATATTTCTCAAATCTTGTTTACTGGATGTGCTCAGATGGATTAATTACTCCAATTTTACTTATTTTTAAAGGCGGTGAGCCTTTGGAACAAGGTTCAGTTTGTTTCGGTACAGACCTTTTTTTTTATCTCATACAATCTATTTTAATCCAGTTTGTTGCTCTCTCACAATACAGCTGCTTGAGTACAGCCATGCAGACGATGACTTTGTCCAACAACACTGACCTCCCAGACCCCACAATGCATTGCAAATCACCTGCCCTTTCCAGCCATATATGTAAGAAGTTCTCAAGGTGCACAATTGTGCATCTTAGAGACAGGAATGGACAAACACATCAAATTAGCATTAGAGCTACAGACACACAAAGCAGCCTATTCCCAGTAGGGCTTACTAAAGACACCTTTTAGCAGTCTAAATTTCAGCATCAGAGCGAGATTTTTTTAACAAACTTTCAATACACTTATCGTGGGACTACAATTTACAAACCCCGTTTCCACATGAGTTGGGAAATTGTGTTAGATGTAAATATAAACGGAATACTATAATTTGCAAATCCTTTTCAACCCATATTCAATAGAATGCACTACAAAGACAACATATTTGATGTTCAAACTCATAAACTTTATGTTTTTGTGCAAATAATAATTAACTTAGAATTTCATGGCTGCAACACGTGCCAAAGTAGTTGGGAAAGGGCATGTTCACCACTGTGTTACATCACCTTTTCTTTTAACAACACTCAATAAACGTTTGGGAACTGAGGAAACTAATTGTTGAAGCTTTGAAAGTGGAATTCTTTCCCATTCTTGTTTTATGTAGAGCTTCAGTCGTTCAACAGTCCAGGGTCTCCGCTGTCGTATTTTACGCTTCATAATGCGCCACACATTTTCCATGGGAGACAGGTCTGGACTGCAGGCGTGCCAGGAAAGTACCCGCACTCTTTTTTTTTTTTTTACGAAGCCACGCTGTTGTAACACTTGCTGGATGTGGCTTGGCATTGTCTTGCTGAAATAAGCAGGGGTGTCTATGAAAAAGACGGCGCTTAAATGGCAGCATATGTTGTTCCAAAACCTGTATGTACCTTTCAGCATTAATGGTGCCTTCACAGATGTGTAAGTTACCCATGCTGGCTTTTGAACTTTGCGTCGATAACAGTCTGGATGGTTCGCTTCTCCTTTGGTCCGGATGACACGATGTCGAATATTTCTAAAAACAATTTGAAATGTGGTCTCGTCAGACCACAGAACACTTTTCCACTTTGCTTTAGTCCATCTTAGATGATCACGGGCCCAGAGAAGTCGGCGGCGTTTCTGGATGTTGTTGATAAATGGCTTTCGCTTTGCATAGTAGAGCTTTAACTTGCACTTACAGATGCAGCGACAAACTGTATTTAGTGACAGTGGTTTTCTGAAGTGTTCCTGAGCCCATGTGGTGATATCCTTTAGAGATTGGTGTCGGTTTTTGATACAATGCCGTCTGAGGGATCGAAGGTCACGTTCATTCAATGTTGGTTTCCGGCCATGCCGCTTACGTGGAGTGATTTCTCCAGATTCTCTGAACCTTTTGATGATATTATGGAGCGTAGATGTTGAAATCCCTAAATTTCTTGCAATTGCACTTTGAGAAAGGTTGTTCTTAAACTGTTTGACTATTTGCTCACGCAGTTGTGGACAAAGGGGTGTACCTCGCCCCATCCTTTCTTGTGAAAGACTGAGCATTTTTTGCGAGGCTGTTTTTATACCCAATCATGGCACCCACCTGTTCCCAATTAGCCTGCACACCTGTGGGATTTTCCAAATAAGTGTTTGATGAGCATTCCTCAATTTAATCAGTATTTATTGCCACCTTTCCCAACTTTTTTGGCACGTGTTGCTGGCATCAAATTGTAAAGTGAATAATTATTTGCAAAAACAAATTGTTTATGAGTTTGAACATCAAATATGTTGTCTTTGTAGCATATTCAACTGAATATGGATTGAAAAGGATTTGCAAATCATTGTATTCTGTTTATATTTACATCTAACACAACTTCCCAACTCATATGGAAACAGGGTTTGTAGACTGGGTTCATCTCCACACTTGCCAGGTTTGGTTTGGTTGAAGACAGTTTTATGCAAGTGCCAACGCTATAATCGGAATTTTGGAATGTCAGAAAGCGGGGGTAAATAAATTGACGATGTACACAGACTCTAACCCGGCACACGTTACCGGTCCCTCATCCCACGTGTTTACAGCCCTGCTGGTCACCACAGAGCTGAAGCCGTCACTTAGAATCCGATTCTGTTTTCATATGTGGTGACCCAAACCACTTGTTGAGAAAAAAAAAAAAAAAAAATACCTCTCATGTTTAACAGATGTGATTGTGATTGCTAAAGCAGAGTGTTTACAAATTCTATTTCCATACTTTCCAGTTGCTTTGTGTCACAATAGTGAAAGTTATGTCTGGTAAGGATATGTGGTTCCTTTATGTTACCACGATGTTTTTGTTTTTCTCTTAATTCCTCGGCCTTTGTGGAAGCCACGCAAAGAGAGGCGACTGGAAAAGCGTCGCTGGATTGTGTGATTTCTTCTTCATTAATATGGTGAAACCTTAACATCATTTGAAGAGGCCTGACCGCTAACGACTCAACATAGTTGTATGTCCTGATCTTAATTATTCCATGTTTTTCTCCCAATGTTGTCCCAGTTTTAATAGCATTTTATTCGTGCTTTGTATTTATCGTTGGTAAAAGAGACCGCCATGTCTGCTGTGTCCTTGAATCTTACAAGGATTAAAGCAAATCCAAGACAACGCTTAAGTAGCGCATAGATAACTCTTCACTGACATCGTAATTGATGGTTAAAATTAGGGATGCACCGATTAATCGGTAACCGAATATATTCGGCCGAATATGGCAAAAAAAGCCACATTCGGCCTTCGGTGGAATTAGTTAAAAACAAGGCCGAATAGTGGCGTGTGACGCAATTTTTCGACGCAGTGACGTGGTGACGTTGGGATATGTTGTGTACCTGTATAAGTGTATGAGGTTACAAGCACACACTTATTGAGATTTAGTGGGGCCTCTGTTTACATTATTAGCCTGTTGTGTAGGCTACCTGTATACGTGTATGAGGTTACAAGCACACACTTAATTGAGATTTACTTGAGCCTTCTGTTTACATTATTAGCCTGTTGTGTAGGCTACCTGTATAAGTGTATGAGGTTACAAGCACACACTTATTGAGATTTAGTGGGGCCTCTGTTTACATTATTAGCCTGTTGTGTAGGCTACATTGGCCGAGAGTGGAGTCGGCTGTCTTGGTTGCTTTGTTGGGTCTGCTTCTGTCTCTGGCCATCCTCCCTCCTCCCCAGCGGACAATGGCGTGGAACACCGCAGAGGCCATCACAGTGTATATGTTTATTTTACTTTTTATTCATAGCTGTATGTAGAAGTGTCTGGTTGTATCTGCTGCTTTAATGTCTTTAATGTCCTCTGTGTTCTTTGATGTTTGATGTTTCCCTCTTACACACATGTAAGAGGGATGTGTACTATGGCTATGAGTTGTTGTTTTTTTCCCTTGGCCTCAGTCTGCACCCCCACTCCAGGGCCCAGGCTAAGACAGATTTTTTTGATTTTTTATTTTAATCTTCTATTCTTTTCTCCCCCCCCCCTGTTTACCTGTATGTCATCTTTTTGTAAGGGGCGCTGGAAGCCGGCAGACCCGTCAGCGATCCTGTTCTGTCTCCCTGTAATGTTTGTCTGATCTTGAATGGGATTGTGCTGAAAATTGTAATTTTCCCGAAGGAAATCTCCTGACGGAATAAATAAAGTACTATCTAATCTAATCTAATCTATCTACCTGTATAAGTGTATGAGGTTACAAGCACACACTTAATTGAGATTTACTTGAGCCTTCTGTTTACATTATTAGTCTATTTACTATGGCTAAGCAGACTTTTGTCAAAAGGACAATAATTAATTTGTAGTGGGTTTATCCACTTTATTGCACTTTATTTTTTTTGGAGAATGCATGTTTTGTTTGAAGGCCTAATATAAATGAAAAACTTTGTGCTTTTTTTTTAAAAACAAAGGCTACTGGAATATTAAAAAAATGTCAATATTCAATAAAAAATAACTTTATTTGAAAAACATGTCTAAATATTTATTCTAGGCTATTTATGCAATATTAAAAAAATTGTGAAAAACTGCATTCATTATTCGGTATTCGATCTTCGGCCAAGCGTTTAAATTTTATTCGGCTTCGGCCACAAATTTTCATTTCGGTGCATACCTAGTTAAAATGTTGAATAATCTATAATGAAGCCATGCGAGCTAGATAGTTCTGTCACGCCGGAAGACTTCCATGCAGAGATCCGTCAGGCAAAAGCAGGAGTTCAGAACATTCACAATTAATTTTTCCCAGTGTTGAAAATAATATGCAACTAAGCCAAAGCCACACTTTGATTCTGTCTTGTTTCTTTCCGAGGTTTTGCTGATTCGTACTGGAAAAGTACTTGTACTTGTCATTCCTTCAAAAACGGTCAACACAAATATCCGTGCTGAACGTTGTGTAGGATGAAGGCAACGGCGCTGACGAGCACAAAGTAGGGATTATTAATCCGGCCCAAACTGGAGTCTTTTGATGAGTAGCACTTCTCTGCAGGGGTCCCTTATAAACCCCCGAGCACACGCACACCCGCGACTGCTAAACGTCCTCACAATCCTAATGGCTAATACAGTAAAACCTCTAATGCAGGGTCGGGAACCTTTTTGGCCGAGAGAACCATGAAAGCCAAATATTTTACTATGTATTTCCGTGAGAGCCATGTAATATTTTTAACACTGCTTCACGGTGGCAGAGGGGTTAGTGCGTCTGCCTCACAATACGAAGGTCCTGCAGTCCCGGGTTCAAATCCAGGCTCGGGATCTTTCTGTGTGGAGTTTGCATGTCCTCCCCGTGAATGCGTGGGTTCCCTCCGGGTACTCCGGCTTCCTCCCACTTCCAAAGACATGCACCTGGGGATAGGTTGATTGGCAACACTAAATTGGCCCTAGTGTGTGAATGTGAGTGTGAATGTTGTCTGTCTATCTGTGTTGGCCCTGCGATGAGGTGGCGACTTGTCCAGGGTGTACCCCGCCTTCCGCCCGATTGTAGCTGAGATAGGCGCCAGCGCCCCCCGCGACTCCGAAAGGGAATAAGCGTTAGTAAATGGATGGATGGAATACAACTAAATGCGTGCATTTTTAAGTAAGAACAAACATTTGAAAAGTATCATAAGTATCTCCTTCTTTTTAGTAACGTTGTTATCCTGAAATTAACCAATAATGAATAAAATAGTTTTTACCATTTAATGCGACTTCTTGAACAAGTGGGGTAGAAAACGGATGGATGGATTAAAAGTAGGGCTGGGCAACGATTAAACATTTTAATCGAAGTTAATCGCGCTATTTCTCCGATTAATCGCGATTAACTGCATTGTATACGCAAAGCCCAATAATGAATTCCAAAGTAGTGTGTAGTGCACCTTTATTGGAATATTCTCCCACATGAACAAAAGCGCCAAAACATTTGTTGTGCAAACACAATTTTAATCAGTCCTTGTTAAACAGTAGCAGTTAAATAGCATATTTTAGGAAAATCAACTCCAAAAATGTAAATACAAACATTTAAGCTTATTGCCACTGCCAGGGTATTTAAGTTATCCTGTTTGTTATGGAAAATAAATATAATCTACATACAAATCTCTGAGCCACAATCATAACATCCGAACAGGCAATTTCTGAGGTAACAGCAGAAACATTTTTTTTTTATCAGGGATCTTATGTTTAAAAAACCTATATTATAGGTAGTGGGCTGTTTTAGGGAATTTTGGATCAAATTATCCGTAGTAGCAATATTAATAATGTTGTGTTTATTCTGCGTAGTGCACTTAAAATAATTATGACCATATCTAGGAATTGATATGATGGGAATTTTCCGATTGTTTGCTTGGTGCTTTGATAAACTGAAGGCATCATATACATGGTACTATATTGTGATGTTATGAGCCAGGGGAAAAAAGAACTACCCTACCCAGCATGCAACAGGAGTGACGAGCATGTATAGGTTGTGTCGCCATGACGGCATCTTGTATGTTGTGATATGCACGCTCTGAAAGCAAACGTTAAGAACTCAGCCAACACTCCTGGTCTGCATTATTCATAAATAGACAGACAACACATATACTCCGCTGCTTCACAGGCCGCTGGATGTAGCCGGCAAAGTATTCCCATGCTAGCTAGCCGCTCTAGCAAGCACGCCTCATTCAGTCCAAAACGGCCCGATCTATCCACATCCAGAATTGTCTGGCGGTCGTAAGTGATCCCGGAGTTACCACGCTGTAAGCCAGCCAGGAAATTTGCAGAATTGTCCGGTATTTTTGCCGAATGTTCCATCTTTACCAAGAGCCCCTCCACGCCGGGCGACGCCATCTTGTTAAGAAAAGGCGTTAACAAAATAAAAGCATGTAAACAACATACGCAAATGTGCGATAGAATAATTGTCGGCGTTAATAGATTGATGAGTTAACGCGTAATTAACGCATTAATTTGCCCACTCCTAATTAAAAGGTATGAGAATGTTTTATATTTTGAACGTTATTTTTCACACTTTTACCAGCGGAATTATTCATTACTTATCGCTGTGTTTTTCAACCGCTGTGCCGTGGTACACTAGTGTGCCGTGAGATACATTCAGGTGTGTCGTGGAAGATTATGTAATTTCACCTAATTGGGTTAAAAAATAAATAAATGATAAATGGGTTGTACTTGTATAGCGCTTTTCTACCTTCAAGGTACTCAAAGCGCTTTGACACCACTTCCACATTTACCCATTCACACACACATTCACACACTGATGGAGGGAGCTGCCATGCAAGGCGCCAACCAGCACCCATCAGGAGCAAGGGTGAAGTGTCTTGCTCAGGACACAACGGACGTGACGAGGTTGGTACTAGGTGGGATTTGAACCAGTGACCCTCAGGTTGCGCACGGCCACTCTCCCACTGCGCCACGCAAAAATATGTTTTTTAAAGCAGTAATTAGAATCTGCAAATGTGTCTTTGTTGAGTGTCTTTTAACAACACTCAGTAAACGTTTGGGAACTGAGGAAACTAATTGTTGAAGCTTTGAAAGTGGAATTCTTTACCATTCTTGTTTTATGTAGAGCTTCAGTCGTTCCACAGTCCGGGGTCTCCGCTGTCGTATTTTACGCCTCATAATGCGCCACACATTTTCCATGGGAGACAGGTCTGGACTGCAGGCGGGCCAGGAAAGTACCCACACTCTTTTTTTTTTAATGAAGCCACGCTGTTGTAACACGTGCTGGATGTGGCTTGGCATTGTCTTGCTGAAATAAGCAGGGGTGTCCATGAAAAAGACGGCGCTTAGATGGCAGCATATGTTCTTCCAAAACCTGTATGTACCTTTCAGCATTAATGGCGCCTTCACAGATGTGTAAGTTACCCATGCCTTGGGCACTAATGCACCCCCATACCATCACAGATGCTGGCTTTTGAACTTTGCGTCGATAACAGTCTGGATGGTTCGCTTCCCCTTTGGTCCGGATGACACGATGTCGAATATTTCAAAAAGCAATTTGAAATGTGGACTCGTCAGACCACAGAACACTTTTCCACTTTGCATCAGTCCATCTTAGATGATCTCGGGCCCAGAGAAGTCGGCGGCGTTTCTGGATGTTGTTGACAAATGGCTTTCCCTTTGCATAGTAGAGCTTTAACTTGCACTTACAGATGCAGCGACAAACTGTTATTTGGTGACAGTGGTTTTCTGAAGTGTTCCTGAGCCCCTGTGGTGATATCCTTTAGAGATTGGTGTCGGTTTTTGATACAGTGCCATCTGAGGATCGAAGGTCACGTTCATTCAATGTCGGTTTCCGGTCATGCCGCTTACGTGGAGTGATTATTCCAGATTCTCTGAACCTTTTGATGATATTATGGAGCGTAGATCTTGAAATCCCTAAATTTCTAGAGCTCAGCAGAGAAACCGTGTAATACTCTTCCACATCAGTAGGTGGCAGCAGGTAGCCAATTTCTTTGTAGATGTCGAGAACATGGTATGTCGTGATCCCAATATGCGGGAGGCAGCGTGTAGGTAAAAAGGTATCCAACACTTAAACCAAAAATAAACAAAATGCGAGTGCCGCTAAGAAGCAAAACGAAACTAAAACTGAACTGGCTGCAAAGTAAACAAAAACAGAATGCTGGACGACAGCAAAGACTTACTGCGTATGGAGCAGACGGCGTCCACAAAGTAAATGCGTATATACATGACAATCAACAATGTCTCCACAAAGAAAGAGTGCGTCCACACAACTTAATCTTGATTGCGAAAACAATGCAGGTGCGGGGAATATCATTCAAGGAATACAGGAAAATACCAACAAAAGAGGAAAAGCCACCAAAATAGGAGCGCAAGACACAGGAAAACACCCAAAAAACTCTAAATAAGTTACGGCATGATCTGATAGGTTGTGACAGTACACCGACATTGAGACAAGAGCTATATTGATGCATGGTTGGTTATGGTTTGAATTCATATCAAACTATTGGGAGAATGATTTTTTATTGTCAGTATTGGCTACTGAGTTTCATTTTTTAATGTATTCTGCTAGTGGTGTGCCTCAGAATTTTTTCAATGAAATAGGTTGAAAAACACTGATTTATCGTGTTAAACAATGTCAGCTAAGATTTATCTGAGAGCCAGATGCAGTCATCAAAAGAGCCACATCTGGCTCTAGAACCATAGGTTCCCTACCCCTGCTCTAATGTATGTCCACCAATTGGTTTTGTCTGTTGGAAATAATGTAGTCTGAATTGATCCGTCCCAATGTCTGACAGTTGTCACTATCACTTTATATGGACATGTTTTAAATCACCATAGTTTGCTTGAATTTCCGCCCGGGCGCTAATTAATTTAAAACTCTTTTCTCACTCCGGCGCTTACCAAGGGCATGCGGTAAATACAAGCATGCGCTAATTATTTTAAGACCTCTTCTTACTCCAACACTTAGCAAAGGCATACGGTAAATTTAGGCCTGCGCTTGAAAATATAGTGTGATGTAAGGATACCATCATTTAATAAAAATAACTTTATTATGGTCTTACCTTTACTTATAAATGAAGTCCATGCGCAGCTCCTTCTTATCAAAAGCATCGATAACTTGTTTATAGAAGTCTTCCTTATCTTTCTTCAGTTTTAAAAGTCTCTCTGTCTTGATGGAGATCTTCCTTTATTACCTCCTGCTTCGATTGAAAGTCCAGTTTAGAAAACTGTTTTATTTTAGATAAGTAATCCTCCATGTTAAAAGTGCAAGCGAGAGGACAAAATAAACACACGCTGCTCACTCTTGCTGCTTGTTGTCACTTCTTCTGCAGCCGAGTTGTCGCAAGAAGGATCACTAGCGCCCTCTACCACCAGGAGGCGGGAGTCATTTAATGACTCATATTTGACACACGCAGCTACGGTATATTAATAAAACATAGCTGCTTACTGTTCTTTTTAGCATATTCAATAGCTTGGACCTTAAATCCTACTGAATAGCTCTTAATCTTCTTCCATTTATGCGATTTCAAATGATTGGAATCAGCCTCCTCCATTTTGAAAATGATGACAGGTAAAGTGTCACTCGTGACGTGACGAGTTTGACCCGGCGGTAATTCTTGACATGCGCTAATAAAAATAATATTTTGAGAAACAAGTTTGACCCGGCGTTAATCCTGAGCCGGCGGTTAATGCTAAGCATGCGCTAAATATTTTGCGAACCGAGTTTGACCCGGCAGTAATTCTAGGCAGGCACATACTATATACCCGGCGACAATTCAAGGAAATACGGTAAGCCGCACCCACAAAATTTGAGAAGAAAACAATGTTTTTCCAATCAGCCGCAGATATATACGTTATTTACGCACAAATATTTAGTAAATGTTTATTTACATACCTTAATTATTTGTAACACGACAGTAAAACTTCTAATCAAACAAAACAGAAGTCATGGTCAAGGACCTGCTAGTTCCAAAAGCTAGCTCTCCATTCAGCTAAACCGACTCAATAACTCCACGGTGAAAGGAATTTGTTAAACAATACAAAGAGACTGCCATTGTGTGTTAAAGGCTACAGAAAGCCACTACTATCCACCACGCAGTCTGATAGTTTATACATCAGTGATGAAATAATAACGTTGCAACACATGCCAATACAGCCTTTTTAGTTTACTAAATTACAATTTTAAATTTCCCGGGACTTTTGTCTTGAAAACGTTGTGTAATGATGACGTGTACGCAAGACGTCACGGGCTTTAAGGAAATATGAGCGCTACACACACACACACACACAGCTAAAAGTCGCCTGCTTTAACGGCATAATTACACAGTATTTTGGACATCTGTGTTGCTGAATCTTTTGCAATTTGTTCAATTAATATTGGAGAAGTCACAGTAGAAAGATGGAGTTGGAAAGCTTTAGCCTTTAGCCACACAAACACACGGTGATTCATTGTTTAAAATTCCTGGAGGTTAAAATCTACTGTGGATCAGAGCGTGGTCAAGCCAACATGGATCCCTACCAAATGTCAACCAGCAGGTTTCGGTGAGAAAATTGTGGTTAAAAAGTAGGGATGCACCGAAATGAAAATTTGTGGCCGAAGCCGAATAAAATTTAAACGCTTGGCCGAAGGCCAAATACCGAATAATGAATGCAGTTTTTCACAAATTTTTTTATATTGCATAAATAGCCTAGAAAAATATTTAAACATGTTTTTCAAATAAAGTAATTTTTTATTGAATATGGGCATTTTTTAAATGTTCCAGTAGCCTTTGCTTTTCAAAAAAAGCACAAAGTTTTTCATTTATATTAGGCCTTCAAACAATACATGCATTCCCAAAAAAAATGAAGTGCATTAAAGTGGATAAACCCACAACAAATGAATTATTGTCCTTTTGGCAAAAGTCTGCTTAGCCACAGTAGATATGCTAATAATGTAAACAGAAGGCTCAAGTAAATCTCAATTAAGTGTGTGCTTGTAACCTCATACACTTATACAGGTAGCCTACACAACAGGCTAATAACGTAAACAGAGGCCCCATTAAATCTCAATAAGTGTGTGCTTGTAACCTCATACACTTATACAGGTAGCCTACACAACAGGCTAATAATGTAAACAGAGGCCCCACTAAATCTCAATAAGTGTGTGCTTGTAACCTCATACACTTATACAGGTACACAACATATCCCAACGTCACTGCACGTTGGTTGATTGCGTCACCGCGTCAAAAAATTGCGTCACACGCCACTATTCGGCCTTGTTTTTAACTCATTCCACCGAAGGCCGAATGTGGCTTTTTTTGCCATATTCGGCCGAATATATTCGGTTACCGATTAATCGGTGCATCCCTATTAAAAAGTCAGTTCTTACCGGAGAAAAGCAGAGCTTGGGCCGTCCATAGCTGCCGTCACGACACCCGTGGAGACACCCTTCCGACTATCAGGTACTGTTAAACTCACTAAAACACTAGCAACACAATAGAAAGATAAGGGATTTCCCAGAATTATCCTAGTAAATGTCTCTAAAAACATCGGAATCCGTCCCAATGCAATCGCGTTGTTTTTTTTTTTACTAGTTTTTTTTTTTTTTTAGTCAGTTGCTATCAATATCCTCACACACAAATCTTTCATCCTCGCTCAAATTAATGGGGAAATTGTCGTTTTATCGGTCCGAATAGCACTTTTTGTTGGAGGCTACCATTAAAAACAATGTGAATATGTGAGGAGCCCCCACACTTGTGACGTCATCGTCTGCGACTTCCGGTAGAAGCAGGGCTTTTCTCTTAGCACCGAAAGTTGCAAACTTTATCGTGGATGTTCTCTACTAAATCCTTCCAGCAAAATTATGGCAATATCGCGAAATGATGAAGTATGACACATAGAACAGACCTGCTATCCCCGTTTAAATAAGAACATCTCATTTCAGTAGGCCTTTAATAATACAAACACAGGCACTCATAAACGTGTTAGCATATTAGCAAATGCTAACAACGCTAGCTTTATTACAGTCATCACATATGGGATGGTTTAGTTAATACTTGGAGTGATCGCTATGAACGGTTCTACTTCTGGTTTAAGGCATTTCAACAGGAAGTATACTTTCAATCCGCAACACCTGCAGTGAGCTAACTCGTCCAAAAGATGGCACCGTAGCACAAACAATATAATACACCATTTCAGTGTTTCTGTGTATGTAGATTAACTACGATCAAAGTATTGGACAGGACGTCGAAATGTGTAAATAAAGTTGTACTTTATATAAGAAAAATGTGGGGATACAAACGGTACAAAACGATCCTTATATTTTGTTATCTGTCATTCATTCATCACCCGAAGGCTTGTAAACTCAAGTCTCATCAACCTGCTCCCCCTCCTTTCATTACATCCGGTTTGCCGCAATGCATTGTGGAACATGTAGTATTTTAGTTAACCCTTTGTTAGGCTATAACATAGAAAACAAATCAATCCAGTGTCAGCGTTTCTCAAATAAATCAATATCAAATACATGTATAAATCAAATCAATTTACTTTTAACTCTTTTTAGCTGTAAATAATAACAGATCAATTTATCAGCAATAAATCTAGCATGCAAATTATGGAATGACCATCACACATGAACTATGTAACCCATAAGTTACAACAGTGTATTTTGGATGCAAAGTAATGAACATAAAACAATATGGCCCTTGGCCAATAAAAACACGAATATTAGCCGCACAGTTTGATAAGCTACAGGGTTCACGGCATAGGATAAAAGTAGCAGCTTACGGTCAGTAATTTACACCACCTTTCATAAAAGTTGAGGGTTATTATATACTGAATATCACCTTGTCATTCAGTGGCAATTTTTATCAACAAACTTTCAATACACTATCATGGGACCACAAATGAGCAGGAACTGTGCTATATGGGTCCTTTTTAAAATATAGTACATTGATGATTTTACACCGGGTTCATCTCCACACTTGCCCTTCGCGATTAAAAAGACATAAATTAGCCGCACAGTTTCACAAGCCGCAGGGTTCAAAGCATAGGGTAAAAGTAGCAGCTTACGGTCAGTAATCTACACCACCTTTCATAAAAGTTGAGGGTTATAATATACTGAATATCGCCTCGTCATTCAATGTATTTGTGTCGGTGGAAAAATTAAAAAGCTAAAGACCAAGCAAAACATTTGTGGGGCTAGCTAGTCCTTACGACTTCTTCAAAATATGCATATTCTGTTTTTGTTATTACAAAAACTGGTCTTAGCTGGTAGTTCTGTGGTAAATATCCAAGAGCGGCTCCTTCATATTCATCGAGACATTTGTTCTTTTGCATGGTTTATTCGAACGCATGAATATTTGTCGTCACTGGTGGTCATATTTGTGTTGTTTGTGTTCAGCTTTTACATAATTCACTGTCTGAAAGCAGGTGTTGTTGCATGTTTGTAAATGACAGAAACACTGTTTTGGCACAGGTGTGTCCGCTCACGTTGCTGCTGGTCAATGCTACCCTGAAAACCCACAAATTAACATTGTGAGTTTGGGGGGGGGGGGGCGTGCAAATTTAGTGTTGTTGTTGTTGTTGTTGTTGTTGTTGTGCACAGGATGTGCTGCAGCTGGTAACTACACAAGTGCGAGAGAGGGAATGATGGATGGTCCGAGTATGAGTCATTTTCTCTGTAAGACCTTGTTGTTTTCCACAAAGTTATTTTCTCCTATTAATGGGTGCCAGGTAGTTGGTGGGTGGCTCTGTTGTTTTTAACATTTTGTATTAATTTAATAATGTGGTCTTATTGAGGATGAACATAAAGCATTAGTGGAGAATTGTCCCTATGAAACCCTTTCAAAAACGAAATGATTTGTGAAATGACTCCACCGAAGGATAAGTGCATTTAAAAAAAAAAGGGAGCGAACCTTTTTTTCAAGGTACAAACCCCGTTTCCATATGAGTTGGGAAATTGTGTTAGATGTAAATATAAACAGAATACAATGATTTGCAAATCCTTTTCAACCCTGCGTTCAAAGGACTCCGGCTTATTAGTGATTCCCAAAGCCCAAAAAAAGTCTGCGGGCTATAGAGCGTTTTCCGTTCGGGCTCCAGTACTCTGGAATGCCCTCCCGGTAAAAGTTCGAGATGCTACCTCAGTAGAAGCATTTAAGTCTCACCTTAAAACTCATTTGTATACTCTAGCCTTTAAATAGACTCCCCTTTTAGACCAGTTGATCTGCCATTTCTTTTCTTTTTCTTCTATGTCCCACTCTCCCTTGTGGAGGGGGTCCGGTCCGATCCGATCCGGTGGCCATGTACTGCTTGCCTGTGTATCGGCTGGGGACATCTCTGCGCTGCTGATCCGCCTCCGCTTGGGATGGTTTCCTGCTGGCTCCGCTGTGAACGGGACTCTCGCTGCTGTGTTGGATCCGCTTTGGACTGGACTCTCGCGACTGTGTTGGATCCATTATGGATTGAACTTTCACAGTATCATGTTAGACCCGCTCGACAGCCATTGCTTTCCTCCTCTCTAAGGTTCTCATAGTCATTATTGTCACCAACGTCCCACTGGGTGTGAGTTTTCCTTGCCCTTATGTGGGCCTACCGAGGATGTCGTGGTGGTTTGTGCAGCCCTTTGAGACACTAGTGATTTAGGGCTATATAAGTAAACATTGATTGATTGATTGATTGAACCCATATTCAGTTGAATATGCTACAAAGACAACATATTTGATGTTCAAACTCAAAAACATTTTTTTTTTTGCAAATAATCATTAACTTTAGAATTTGATGGCAGCAACACGTGACAAAGAAGTTGGGAAAGGTGGCAAAAAATACTGATAAAGTTGAGGAATGCTCATCAAACACTTATTTGGAACATCCCACAGGTGTGCAGGCTAATTGGGAACAGGTGGGTGCCATGATTGGCTATAAAAAACGCATCCCAAAAATTGCTCAGTCTTTCACAAGAAAGGATGGGGCGAGGTACACCCCTTTGTCCACAACTGCGTGAGCAAATAGTCAAACAGTTTAAGAACAACGTTTCTCAAAGTGCAATTGCAAGAAATTTAGGGATTTCAACATCTACGCTCCATAATATCGTCAAAAGGTTCAGACAATCTGGAGAAATCACTCCACGTAAGCGGCATGGCCGGAAACCAACATTGAATGACCGTGACCTTCGATCCCTCAGACGGCACTGTATCAGAAACCGACATCAATCTCTAAAGGATATCACCACATGGGCTCAGGAACACCTCAGAAAACCACTGGCACTAAATACAGTGTGTCGCTACATCTGTAAGTGGAAGTTAAAGCTCTACTATGCAAAGCGAAAGCCATTTATCAACAACATCCAGAAACGTTGCCGGCTTCTCTGGGCCCGAGATCATCTTAAGATGGCCTGATGCAAAGTGGAAAAGTGTTCTGTGGTCAGACGAGTCCACATTTCAAATTGTTTTTGGAAATATTCAACATTGTGTCATCCGGACAAACGAGGAAGTGAACCATCCAGACTGTTATCGACGCAAAGTTGAAAAGCCAGCATCTGTGATGGTATGGGGGTGCATTAGTGCCCAAGGCATGGGTAACTTACACATCTGTGAAGGCCTCATTAATGCTGAAAGGTACATACAGGTTTTGGAACAACATATGCTGCCATCTAAGCGCCGTCTTTTTCATGGACGCCCCTGCTTATTTCATTAAGACAATGCCAAGCCACATTCAGCATGTGTTACAACAGCGTGGCTTCGTAAAAAAAGAGTGCGGGTACTTTCCTTGCCAGACCTGTCTCCCATGGAAAATGTGTGGCGCATTATGAAACGTAAAATACGACAGCGGAGACCCCGGTCTGTTGAACGACTGAAGCTCTACATAAAACAAGAATGGGAAAGAATTCCACTTTCAAAGCTTCAACAATTAGTTTCCTCAGTTCCCAAACGTTTATTGAGTGTTGTTAAAAGAAAAGGTGATGTAACACAGTGGTGAACATGCCCTTTCCCAACTACTTTGGCATGTGTTGCAGCCATGAAATTCTAAGTTAATTATTTGAAAAAAAATTAAATAAAGTTTATGAGTTTGAACATCAAATATTTTGTCTTTGTAGCATATTCAACTGAATATGGGTTGAAAAGGATTTGCAAATCATTGTATTCTGTTTATATTTACATCTAACACAATTTCCCAACTCATATGGAAACTGGGTTTGTAAAAACTTGGCCTCCCTTCTGAATTATAGACCTGAAGCATCTCAACGAGCTGTTTCCTGATGTTGTCCATTGTCCATGGAGCTGCTAGTGACTGTGAGGTTCTTCTTTTATCTGGATGGATCATCTGTAGGCCCGCATGTCGTTAACACTTCAGTCCTGTTGCCGTGCACAATGAGATAACGGATCTAAATGTGCTGATGGTTAACGTATTAAAAAGAATGTGTTCAGGCGGTCTGAGCAAAATCACCAGGAATAGACAGCACCAAGACCCGGAATAGAAAGGGTAAATACAGAAGCCTCCTGATGCATCCATGTTATGCATCCATGTTAAACGGGGAAAACAAGATCGTAAATGACCACCAAAATCTCATGTAGGGTTGAAACCAGTAATTTCAGCAATGGGTGGCGCTATAACTCACTACCGAAGTCTTTGCAGTGTTTTTCGTTAGAAATCAGCTCCAAAAGGTCCGAAGATTCCAAATCATAAGTGTCCAAAAGTAAACCGAATGAATGTTTCTCATAAGAAATAATGCAAGTGCTATGATCCTGTCCACGATCCTGTCCACCTTTGTACTTCACTATCAATCAATCAATGTTTATTTATATAGCCCCAAATCACAAATGTCTCAAAGGACTGCACAAACCATTACAACTACAACATCCTCGGAAGAACCCACAAAAGGGCAAGGAAAACTCACACCCAGTGGGCAGGGAGAATTCACACCCAGTGGGACGCCAGTGACAATGCTGACTATGAGAAACCTTGGAGAGGACCTCAGATGTGGGCAACCCCCCCCCCCTCTAGGGGACCGAAAGCAATGGATGTCGAGCGGGTCTAACATGATACTGTGAAAGTTCAATCCATAGTGGCTCCAACACAGCCGCAAGAGTTCAGTTCAAAGCGGATCCAAGACAGCAGCGAGAGTCCCGTCCACAGGAAACCATCCCAAGCGGAGGCGGATCAGCAGCGTAGAGATGTCCCCAACCGATACACAGGCGAGCGGTCCATCCTGGGTCTCGACTCTGGACAGCCAGCACTTCATCCATGGTCATCGGACCGGACCCCCTCCACAAGGGAGGGGGGGACATAGGAGAAAAAAGAAAAGGAGCGGCAGATCAACTGGTCTAAAAAGGAGGTCTATTTAAAGGTTAGAGTATACAGATGAGATTTAAGGGGGGGGGGGGGGGGGGGGGTGTCCTTTTTTTTTTTCTTTTTTGTTTTTTTCTTCTTTGTCATGCAAAATGGACATTTTTGTCATGACAAAGGGAGTTTTTTGTGGTTGGTGCACTATTTTTAAGTGTATATTGTGTTTTTTATGTTGATTTAATAAAAAAAAAAAATATATATTATTTGTTTATTTATTTATTTTTTTTTTAAATTAAGAATTCTTCTGCAGCCCGGTACCAATTGAGCCACGGCCCGGTACCAATCGGGCCACGGCCCGGTGGTTGGGGACCACTGTACTGGAGTGCTAAAAATGCCAGGAATTAATCAATAATCAATGACTCGATCAAACACGGTTTATTTGTATCACCCCTGACAACATCACAATGGCGCACAAAGTGCTTTACAGGACGAATAAGTTAAAAGCAAATAAAACAGTTCAAAAACCTTCATATTTAAAAACACATATCAGCATTCAGCTTTTTAAACACATCATCACAAAATACTTGCTTCTTTTTCAGCAAGTTAGTTTTGTAGTTTTATCGTTTGTTGTTCTTCCTGCTATTTTAATTGTCCTGTTTTGTGCATAAAAAAACTACTTGTTTTTTTTGTTGCACTTTTCCTGTCCTTACTTTAAATGGACACATGTGTAATAGTTATCTAAATGTTTGTGATAGTTAAAGTATAAATACATATTCATGAACAAATTAGTCATCTTTGTTAGTAAGCGCATTTCTAAAAATCTCTCAAGTTGGTTAAGATAGTGGATGACTATGCAAATAGTCGTTTGTTGCAGCCCTAACATACACACGCTGAAGTCTTTGCTGTAACAAACCGATTTTCAATAAATACACGTGACTGCTTGTTCAATTGTCACAGCAATGTTCTTCCGAGAAGGCCAGAATAGGTATTCAGTGCTTAATAGAACAAAGAGCGAACTCTTCTGCCTCTGGATTTGCTGTGTGTAGAAAAGTTGAGGGACGAAACCCAACACGAACATCTATTCATTTGCCATTCGCCACAGCCAAGCATTATCTAGAGCTGTTTACTTTCATTTAGTGTGAAGAACCATCCTGTTGGAGAACCAGAAGGAAGACTCCTGTTGGATGGATGTTGCACCTCTGAGGTGTAACTATCCCTTGCAGAAAATCACATTGGCTACTCTTTTGAAGCCATAACCTAAGGCCCCATTCACACTAAGGCCATGTCTACACTAAGTCGTTTACCGTATTTCTTAGAATTACTGCCGGGTCAAACTCGTTTTGCAAAATATTATTTTTATTAGCTCATGTCTAGAATTACTGCCGGGTCAAACTCGTTTTGCAAAATATTATTTTTATTAGCTCATGTCTAGAATTTCTGCCGGGTCAAACTCGTTTCGCAAAATAATTAGCATATGCCTAGAATTTCCACCGGGTCAAACTCGTCACGTCACGAGTGACACTTCACCTGTCATCATTTTCAAAATGGAGGAGGCTGATTTCAATCATTTGACATCAAGGGAAGAAGATTAAGAGCTATTCAGTAGGATTTAAGGTCCAAACTATTGAATATGCTAAAAAGAACAGTAAGCAGCTATGTTTTATTAATATACCGTAGCTGCGTGTGTCAAATAGGAGTCATTAATGACTCCCGCCTCCTGGTGGTAGAGGGCGCTAGTGATCCTTCTTGCGACTACTCGGCTGCAGAAGAAGTGACAACAAGCAGCAAGAGTTTATTTTTTCCTCTCGCTTGCACTTTTAACATGGAGGATTACATATCTAAAATAAAACAGTTTTCTAAACTGGACTTTCAATCAAAGCAGGAGGTGTAAAAGGTAGATCTTCATCGAGACAGAAAGACTTTTAAAACTGAAGAAAGATAAGGAAGACTTCTATAAAGAAGTTATCGATGCTTTTGATCAGAAGGAGCTGTGCATGGACTTCATTTATAAGTAAAGGTAAGACCATAACAACGTTTTTTTTATTGAATGTGCTTTTCATGATGGTATCCTTACATCACACTCAAATTTATAAGTGCGGGCCTAAATTAATCGCATGCCTTGGTAAACGCGGAGTGATAAGAGGTTTTAAATTAATTAGCGCCCCGGCGGCAATTCAAGGAAATACAGTAGTCCCTGTTTCAGCCACACTAGACCAATCGTTTAAGGTCCCTGTCCTTGGACACATTTTCACATGGGTAAGTGCGCCGTGTATTTCTTGAATCTCCGGCTCTTAGCCTTGTATGGATTCATTGATCGTTTACAAACTGAGTTTGGAGAGGAAGTGATGCCAGAAAAACCGCGCCCCACACAGGAAGTGGGGTCCGAAAGAACGCACCACAGCCAGCTTCATAATAGAGCGGTTTCGTAACTCTGAGCTAACCACTGGAAATACAGAGGCGAGTCATCCAGACATGCCCGTGTTTCACCTTCTGTTTGCACAGACGCTTGTGGAAATCACACATGAATACCTTAAAGGGGAACATTATCAGCAGACCTATGTAAGCGTCAATATATACCTTGATGGTGCAGAAAAGACCATCTATTTTTTTAACCGATTTCCGAACTCTAAATGGGTGAATTTTGGCGAATTAAACGCCTTTCTGTTTATCGCACTGGAGGCAATGACGTCAGAATGTGACGTCGCCGAGGTAATACACCCGCCATTTTCATTTTCAACCCATTGTAAACACCGGGTCTCAGCTCTGTTATTTTCCGTTTTTTCGACTATTTTTTGGAACCTTGGAGACATCATGCCTCGTCGGTGTGTTGTCGGAGGGTGTAACAACACTAACAGGGAGGGATTCAAGTTGCACCACTGGCCCGAAGATGCGAATGTGTCTTCCGCCAGACCCCCATTGAATGTACCAAAGTGGCTCCACATTTTACTGGCGATGACAGACATGGCACAGAGATGTATGGATAACCTGCAGATGCATTTGCAATGATAAATTCAACGAAATCACAAAGGTGAGTTTTGTTGATGTTGACTTATTTGCTAATCAGACATATTTGGTCGCGGCGTGACTGCCAGTTAATCGATGCTAACATGCTATTTACCGGCGGTGCTAAAGCAGACATGGCACAGAGATGTATGGATAACCTGCAGATGCATTTGTAATGATAAAGTCACAGTAATCACAAAGGTGAGTTTTGTTGATGTTGACTGCCAGCTAATCGATGCCCACATGCTATTTACCGGCGGTGCTAAAGCAGACATGGCACAGAGATGTATGGATAACCTGTAGATGCATTTGCAACTATATTACGTTTCCTTCCACCCACATTTAATGCGAAACAAACACTTACCAATCGACGGATTTAAGTTGCTCCAGTGTCACAAGATGCGAAAGTCCTGATCGTTTGGTCCGCACATTTTACCGGCGATGCTAACGCAGCTATTCGGCCATGCTATGGCTATGAATAGCGTCAATAGCTATTCGCTCAATAGCTTCAGTTTCTTCTTCAATACTTTCATACTCCAACCATCTGTTTCAATACATGCGTAATCTGTTGAATGGCTTAAGCCGCTGAAATCCGAGTCTGAATCCGAGCTAATGTCACTATATCTTGCTGTGCTATTCGCCATTGTTTGTTTACATTGGCAGCACTGTGTGACGTCACAGGGAAATGGCCAGTGTCTTCGCAGAGAGCGAAAATAAGGCACTTTAAAGCTTTATTTAGGGATATTTGGAGACAGGTAAAATTTAAAAAAAAAACTTCAAAAAATACAACAAGCCACTGGGAACTGATTTTTATTGTTTTCAACCCTTTTGAAATTGTGATAATGTTCCCCTTTAAGAGAAAGCGATTGCAGCTATTTCAGATACAACACTTGTCAGATGGTAACAGAACTTTCCAATGTCCAGGTCAGCTGTGATTCTACTTACTGTAAAATCTTGTCCATTTGTCGCAGGAAAGAAAACGAGAATTTGAGGTCCCGTGGATGTGATAAAAATGGTAGCATTTGCTTTGTATTACCTGGCCGTCGGTGGGAAGACTGACTACGGCAGGGGTGCCCACACTTTTTCTGCAGGCGAGCTACTTTTCAATTGACCAACTCGAGGGGATCTACCTCATTTATATATATCATTTATATTTATTTATTTATGAAAGAGACATTTTTGTAAACAAGTTAAATGTGTTTAATGATAATACAAGCATGTGTAACACATATAGATGTCTTTCTTTCACGAAGACAAGAATATAAGTTGGTGTATTACCTGATTCTGATGACTTGCATTGATTGGAATCAGACAGTAATTATGATAACACCCACATTTTTGAATAGAGAAAAAAGTCCTCCTTTCTGTACAATACCACATGAAAGTGGTTGGTTTTTGGCATCTAATTCATCCAGCTTCCATACACTTTACAAGAAAAACATTGGCGCGCAAATTCCGTAGCTTGCTTGATTGACATTCACGGCACCCGAGGGTCTTGTGAGATGACGCTGGCTGCTGCCAGTTCATTATTAAGAAAAAATGACAGAGAGGAAGGCGAGAAACACTTTTTATTTCAACAGACTTTCGCGCCGTCCCTTCCGTCAAAACTCTAAAGGCCGACTGCACATTTCCTATCTTCACAATAAAAGCCCTGCTTCATGCTGCCTGCGCTAACAAAATAAGAGTCTCGGAAAACTGGCGTGCACAAGTGATGTGCACGCCAGCTTTCTGAGGGATCGCTTGTGCACGCCAGTTTTCCGAGACTCTGTATTTAGTTAGCACAGGCAGCATGAAGCAGGGCTTTTATTGTGAAGATAGGAAATGTGCAGTCGGCCTTTAGAGTTTTGACGGAAGGTACGGCGCGAGAGTCTGTTGAAATAAAAAGTGTTTCTCGCCTTCCTCTCGGTCATATTTTCATAATAATGATCTTGCAGCAGCCAGCGTCATCTCACAAGACCCTCGGGTGCCGTGAATGTCAATCAAGCAAGCTACGGAATTTGCCGCCAATGTTTTTCTTGTAAAGTGTATGGAAGATGGATGAATTAGATGCCAAAAACCAACCACTTTCATGTGGTATTGTACAGAAAGGACAACTTTTTTTCTCCTCCATTTGAAAATGTGGGCGTTATCATCATTACTGTCTGATTCCAATCAATGCAAGTCATCAGAATCAGGTAATACACCAACTTATATTCTTGTCTTTGTGAAAGAAAGACATCTATATGTGTTACACATGCTTGTATTATCATTAAACACATTTAACTTGTTTACAAAAATGTCTCTTTCATAAATAAATAAATATAAATGATATATATAAATGAGGTAGATCCCCTCGAGTTGGTCAATTGAAAAGTAGCTCGCATGCAGAAAAAGGGTGGGCACCCCTGCCGTAGTCAGTCTTCCCACCGACGGCCAGGTAATACAAAGCAAATGCTACAATTTTTATCACATCCACAGGACCTCAAATTCTCGTTTTCTTTCCTACGACAAATGGACAAGATTTTACAGTAAGTAGAATCACAGCTGACCTGGACATTGGAAAGTTCTGTTACCGTCTGACAAGTGTTGTATCTGAAATGCAGTCGGCCTTTAGAGTTTTGACGGAAGGTACGGCGAGAGTCTGTTGAAATAAAAAGTGTTTCTCGCCTTCCTCTCGGTCATATTTTCATAATAATGATCTTGCAGCAGCCAGCGTCATCTCACAAGACCCTCCGGTACCGTGAATGTCATTTAAGTGACGTCTTGGTGAAGATTGATGATCACTCATTTTTAGGTCTATTTTTTTTACAAGCTTGGCTCAAGATCGACTGACACACCCCCTGCGGTCGACTGGTAGCTCGCGATCGACGTAATGGGCGCACCCCTGGACTACGGTAAACGGCAAATGCACCTGGACTGGCAAAGCAGACTGCATCAGTTATTGTCCGCCATGTACTGTATGTCGCCAACTCAACGTCTAGGTTCATACAACATTATATTTTTTAACATGGCAAACATTTATTTATTTTTAACCAGTACCTAAAAGATACAGTGTTTTGTAATTTATAACAAAAAGGTGGGCTGGCTAGTTCCCCACAGGGTCCAAACGGACGTATGGTCCAGATCTGGAACAAAGTCCAGACTTTAGAGAAGGACTGCAGTAGACCATTAGTGACTCTGCAGGAGTCCATTCAATGAAAACTTCCAAAAAGGAAGTTATTCTCCTGTGTGTCTTCTCATGTGTATTTGAATACTGCGTTTGTCACAGTCTCTTTCCAGAGTATATAAAGTCACCAAAAAGGAATGGCCAATGAAGGTGAAGGATTGACTGTTGTAAAATGTTCTTTATCACATTGTTTACGTGTCTAATAAAAATTTGGTTAATTTCCATCAATCAATCAATGTTTATTTATATAGCCCTAAATCACAAGTGTCTCATTGGGCTGCACAAACCACAACGACATCCTCGGTACAGAGCCCACATAAGGGCAAGGAAAAACTCACCCCAGTGGGACTTCTGTGACAGTGACTATGATGACTATGAAAAACCTTGGAAAGGACTGCATATGTGGGCTAACCCCCCCCTAGGGGAGACTGAAAGCAATGGATGTCGAGCAGGTCTAACTGACAGGTTTTTTTTCCGTCTTAAGTCGGAATTCTGTCTTTTTTAATCTCAGGGGGAAAAAAAATGTATCAAACATATCGACTATGGCGTAATATAATTTATATTACGCCGTAGTTGATTGGTTGATATGTTCGTTGTGACCAATCAGGACATCTGTTATGAATGATGACGTCATTACCGCCATTTTCCAAATGTAAACAATGTCGGTTCTTGAGAGAAAGGACGCTTCACGAGAAAAGAAATTGATGAAGATGTCAAAAATCGGTATCGAAAGCAGCGCTAAGATCGAGGAGCGGCAACATAGATGACACATCAGAATCCATCGTTAGCAATAGATCATTAGTCACTTTGCGCGGGCTGTCTCCGTAGAGTGAATTTTCGATGTCTCAGGTGTGAGTCACTACCATAGGGCCCCTCGGCACACTGGATTCCAGTTCATTGAAATACCACAACACTGAATAATAATAATAATAATAATAATAATAATAAAAAGGGACGGCGTGGCGCAGTGGGAGAGTGGCCGTGCGCAACCCGAGGGTCACTGGATC